>NC_080069.1:49818390-50025966 GCF_949987535.1 Balaenoptera acutorostrata | reverse complement strand
CCTTGAGGACATAGGAAGGAGGCCGAGGGGACAACAGGAGAGGCAGGCAGGAGGGACCCTTGGGGAGGAGTGGGAGAGGAGAGGAGGGCATTTGCCCCACCCACTCAAGCCCAGGAAGCCTGCTGGTCTCCCAGGTGAGGTCTCCTGCCCTCTGACATTAGGGGTGGGGGCACTTCTGGGCCCCTTCTGTTCCTTGAGCCTAAGCCCCACCCCCCATAGGCCCCAGGGCCTTTTCCAGCACTATGGGTCCTGAGCATTGGCCCTGCCCACTGCCCAAACCTTGCCCTTACTTATGCCATGCTCTCTACAGCCAAGGCCCTCCCCCCAACTTATTTGTTTTTTTCTTCTTTTCTCTCCTCCTCTTTTTTACTATTGTGGTACTGATGTACCTTCTGGTTGCTGATTCATTTATATTTTTATTTTTACATTCTTTCTAACATATCTGTTAGTTTCCAAGTCTAATTTTATCTTTTACTTTGTTATTGTTCTCTCTCTTTTTTTTTTTTTTTTGCCACCACACGTGGCTCGTGGGACCTTGATTTGGGAGCCTGGGTCAGGAAGAAGTTGCTGCAGTGGGAGCTCTGAGTCCAAACCACTGGACTAACAGAGAACCTCAGACCCCAGGGAATATTCAACAGAGTGAGGTCTCACAGAGTTCCTCATCTCAGCACCAAGAGACAGCTCTACCCAGTAGCCTACGAACCCACCTTAGGTCAAACAACCAGTAAAACAGGAACACAATACCACTCAAAAAAAAAAAAAATGAGAGGGCAAAAATATGTGGCACAGATGAAAGAGCAAGGTAAAAACCTATAAGACCAAATAAAGGAAGAGGAAATAGGCAATCTACCTGAAAAAGAATTCTGAGTAATGATAGTAAAGATGTAGCAGAATCTCGGAAATAGAATGGAAGCACGGACTGAGAAAATACAAGAAATGTTTAACAAAGATCTAGAAGAACTAAAGAACAAACAAACAGAGATGAACAACACAATAACTGGAATGAAAAATACACTAGAAGGAATCAATAACAGTATAACAGAGGCAGAAGAACGAATGAGTGAGCTGGAAGACAAAATGGTGGAAATAAGTGCTGAGGAGCAGAATAAAGAAAAAAGAATGAAAATAATTGAAGACAATCTCAGAGACCTCTAGGACAACACTAAATGCACCAACATTCGAATTATAGGGGTCCCAGAAGAAGAAGAGAAAAAGAAAGGGTCTGAGAAAATATTTGAAAAGGTTATAGAGGACAACTTCCCTAACATGGGAAAGGAAATAGTCACCCAACTCCAGGAAGCACAGAGAACCCCATAGAGGATAAACCCTAGGAAAAACACACCAAAACACATATTAATCAAGCTAACAAAAATTAAATTCAAAGAAAAAATGTTAAAAGGAGCAAGGGAAAAACAAAAAATAACATACAAAGGAATCCCCATAAGGTTATCAGCTGATTTTTCAGTGGAAACTCTGCACACCAGAAGGGGGTGGCAGGATATACTTAGAGTGATGAAAGAGAAAAACCTACAACCAAGATTACTCTAACCAGCAAGGATCTCATTCAGATTCGATGGAGAAGCCAAAAGCTTTTCAGACAAACAAAAGCTAAGAGAATTCAGCAATGCAAAACCAGCTTTACAACAAATGATAAAGAAACTTTTCTAAGTGGGAAACACAAGAGAAGGAAAAGACCCACAAAAACAAACCCAAAACAATTAAGAAAATGGTAATAGGAACAGACATATTGATAATAACCTTGAATGTAAATGGATTAAATGCCCCAACCAAAAGACACAGACTGGCTGAACAGAGACAAAAACAAGACCCATATATATGCTGTCTACATGAGACCCACTTCAGACCTAGGGACACATACAGACTGAAAGTGAGGGGATGGAAAAAGATATTCCATGCAAATGAAAATCAAAAGAAAGCTGGAGTAGCAATACTCATATCAGATAAAATAGCCTTTAAAATAAAGAATGTTACAAGAGACAAGGAAGAACACTACATAATGATCAAGGGATCAATCCCAGAAGAAGATATAACAATTATAAATATATATGCACCCAACATAGGAGCACCTCAATACATAAGGCAACTGCTAACAGTTCTAAAAGAGGGAATCGACAGTAACACAATAATAGTGGGGTACTTTAACACCGCACTAACACTAATGGACAGATCATCCAAACAGAAAATTAATAAGGAAACACAAGCTTTAAATGACACAATAGACCAGAGATTTAATTGATATTTATGGGACATTCCATCCAAAAACAGCAGATTACACTTTCTTCTCAAGTGCACATGGAACATTCTCCAGGATGGATCACATCCTGGGTCACAAATCAAGCCTCAGTAAATTTAAGAATATTTAAATCATATCAAACATCTTTTCTGACCACAATGCTATAAGATTAGAAATCAATTACAGGGAAAAAATGTAAAAAACAAACACATGGAGGCTAAACAACACACTATTAAATAACCAAGAGATCACTGAAGAAATCAAAGAGGAAATCAAAAAATATCTAGAGACAAATGACAATGAAAACACGATGATACAAAACCTATGGGAGGCAGCAAAAACAGTTCTAAGAGGGAAGTTTATAACAATACAATCCTACCTCAAGAAACAACAAACATCTCAAATAAACAATCTAACCTTACACCTAAAGGAACTAGAAAAAGAAGAACAAACAAAACCCAAAGTTAACAGAAGGAAAGAAATCATTAATATCAGAGCAGAAATAAATGAAATAGGAACAAAGAAAACAACAGCAAAGATCAATAAAACTAAAAGCTTGTTCTTTGAGAAGATAAACAAAATTGATAAACCATTAGCCAGACTCATCAAGAAAAAGAGGGAGAGGACTCACATCAATAAAATTAGAAATGAAAAAGGAGAAGTTACAACAGACACTGCAGAAATACAAAGCATCCTAAGAGACTACTACAAACAACTCTACGCCAATAAAATGGACAACCTGGAAGAAACAGACAAATTCTTAGAAAGGTAAAACCTTCCAAGACTGAACCAGGAAGAAATAGAAAATATGAACAGACCAATCACAAGTAATGAAATTGAAAATGTCATTAAAAATCTTCCAACAAACAAAAGTCAAGGACCAGATGGCTTCACCGGTGAATTCTATCAAACATTTAGAGAAGCGCTAACATCTATCCTTCTCAAACTCTTCCAAAAAATTGCAGAGGAACACTCCCAAACTCATTCTATGAGTCCACCATCACCCTGATACCAAAACCAGACAAAGGTACTACAAAAAAAGAAAATTACAGACCAATATCACTCATGAATATAGATGCAAAAATTCTCAACAAAATACTAGCAAACAGAATCCAACAACACATTAAAAGGATCATACACCACGATCAAGTGGGATTTATCCCAGGGATGCAAGGATTCTTCAATATACGCAAATCAATCAATGTGATACACCATATTAACAAACTGAAGAATAAAAACCATATGATCATCTCAATAGATGCAGAAAAAGCTTTTGACAAAATTCAACACCCATTTATGATAAAAACTCTCCAGAAAATGGGCATAGAGGGAACCTACCTCAACATAATAAAGGCCATATAGGACAAACCCACAGCAAACATCATTCTCAATGGTGAAAAACTGAAAGCATTTCCTCTAACATCAGGAACAAGACAAGGATGTCCACTCTCACCACTATTATTCAACATAGTTTTGGAAGTCCTAGCCACGGTAATCAGAGAAGAAAAAGAAATAAAAGGAATACAAATTAGAAAAGAAGAAGTAAAACTGTCACTGTTTGCAGATGACATGGTACTATACATAGAGAATCCTAAAGATGCCACCAGAAAACTACTAGAGCTAATCAATGAATTTGGTAAAGTTGCAGGATACAAAATTAATGCACAGAAATCTCTTGCATTCCTATACACTAATGATGAGAAATCTGAAAGAGAAATTAAGGAAACACTCCCATTTACCATTGCAACAAAAAGAATAAAATACCTAGCAATAAACCTAGCTAGGGAGACGAAAGACCTATATGCAGAAAACCATAAGACACTGATGAAAGAAATTAAAGATGATACCAACAGATGGAGAGATATACCATGTTCTTGGATTGGAAGAATCAATATTGTGAAAATGACTATACTACCCAAAGCGATCTACAGATTCAATGTAATCCCTATCAAATTACCAATGGCATTTTTTATGGAACTAGAACAAACATTCTTAAAATTTGTATGGAGACACAAAAGACCCTGAATAGCAAAAGCGGTCTTGAGGGGAAAAAAAACGAGCTGGAGGAATCAGACTCTCTGACTTCAGACTATACTACAAAGCTACAGTAATCAAGACAATATGGTACTGGCACAAAAACAGAAATATAGATCAATGGAACAGGATAGAAAGCCCAGAGATAAACCCACACACCTATGGTCAACTAATCTATGACAAAGGAGGCAAGGATATACAATGGAGAAAAGACAGTCTCTTCAATAAATTGTGCTGGGAAAAGTGAACAGCTACATGTAAAAGAATGAAATTAGAACACTCCCTAACACCATACACAAAAATGAACTCAAAATGAATTAGAGACCTACATGTAAGACGTGACACCATAAAACTCTTAGAGGAAAACATAGGCAGAACACTCTTTGACATAAATCACAGCAAGGTCTTTTTTGATCCACATACTAGAGTAATGGAAATAAAAACCAAAATAAACAAATGGGACCTAATGAAACTTCAAAGCTTTTGCACAGCAAAGGAAACTACAAACAAGATGAAAAGACAACCCTCAGAATGGGAGAAAATATTTGCAAATGAATCAATGGACAAAGGATTAATCTCCAAAATATATAGACAGCTCATGCAGCTCAACATATAAAAAACAAACAACCCAATCCAAACATGGGCAGAAGACCTAAGTAGACATTTCTCCAAAGACATGCAGATGGCCAAGAAGCATATGAAAAGCTGCTCAACATCACTAATTATTAGAGAAATGCAAATCAGAACTACAATGAGGTATCACCTCACACCAGTTAGAATGGGCATCATCACAAAATCTATAAAGAACAAATGCTGGAGAGGGTGTGGAGAAAAGGGAACCCTCTTGCACTGTTGGTGGGAATGTAAATTGATACAGCCACTATGGAGAACAGTATGGTGTTTCCTTAAAAAACTAAAAATAGAATTATCACATGACCCAGCAATCCCACTACTGGGCATATACACAGAGAAAACCATAATTCAAAAAGACACATGCACCCCAGTGTTCATTGCAGCACTATTTACAATAGTCAGGATATGGAAGCAACCTAAATGCCCATCGACAGACGAATGCATAAAGAAGTAGTGGTACATATATACAATGGAATATTACTCAACCATAAAAAGGAATGAAATTGGGTTATTTGTAGAGATGTGGATGGACCTAGAGACTGTCATACAGAGTGAAGTAAGTCAGAAAGAGAAAAACAAATATCGTATATTAACACACATATGTGGAACCTAGAAAAATGGTACAGATGAACCAGTTTGCAGGGCAGAAATTGAGACACAGATGTAGAGAACAAATGTGTGGACACCAAGGGGGAAAGCCGCAGGGGGTGGGGGTGGGGGTGTGATTAATTTGGAGATTGGGATTGACATGTATACACTGATGTGTATAAAATTGATGACTAATAAGAACCTGCTGTATAAAAAAATAAATAAAATAAAATTCAAAACTTCAAAAAATATAAATAAATAATAAATAAATAAAAATAAAAAGAAACACGTAATTTGCCCCTCAAAACCAGCACTCTCCAAATCACCTAGTTTGGTTAACAAATCCACCAATAACTGTAACAGTAAAAAACATGAAATGATTTTTCATTTTTTTAGAAAAGTTCAGTGAAAGCATGATGGTAATAACTATGCTAGTGGACAGGCAAAGATTCTAGAGATTGGGAATGATCTTCACCCTTTAGAAGAATAGGTTGGACACTTTCCATGTGACATGATAACAGAATACCTGAAAACAAAGTCCCTCCTGAATATTTACAGTAGAGTTGTAGCTAATCAGCCAGATGTTTAGCTCTATCTCAGGTGTTTGTTCAAAATAGCATCAATTCTCATTTTTTTCAATGAGGTATAAAGATAGTCTAAGGAATTGTTAACAGGGTCCCTTGTCTGGAAGCACTCTCAGAGCACGAAGGTCCTTGAGGTAGAGATCTGAAGGTCGAATGGGGAATGGAGGGTGCACACCCCACCCAGCAGCCAGGAACCTATTATCCACCATGGGTTTCTGTTAAGTGAAGGGAAACGCCCTTCAGTAATGAGAGGTCTGTAGCCAGGTGCAATCAAAACCCAACTGCATCCTGCAAGCCAAAGAGTTTGTTTCATGTGAGTTTTTTTAACTCCAGACACTAGAAATCTCTCAAATGACCTGCTGCAGTAGTTTTCAGTCTTCAAGTTCTCCTTTGCATATTTGACCGATGTCAAAAAAAGGACCGAAGAAATACATCTCAATGCAGAGCTGCATTTTTTTTTTTTTTTTTTGGTTTGCCTAACATGCCCCTCCATTTTGCTGCACTTCCTAAAAATTAAGCAAGGGCACTTCTGCAGTGTCATGGTTGTTGGCAGTGAGACAGGTTCCTCAATAGCGCATTTACACCTGGGTAATTCTCTGCAGTCCTAACTGGTCTGAGAGCCGATGCTAACTTGAAGGTCTGTGATCAGTGACGAATAATCAAATGATTCCCGAATCACTAAGGTCACAGAGTCCAGAAATGACAGATCTCTTTCCTGCACATCACTTCTTCCTGTTGGGTTTTCAAAAGAGGCTTCACCTAAATTGATGATTAGAGAAACAATTCCAACTAGTCTCCTCCAAAGTGTGGTGAATACAACTTTGAGTTCAGCTACATCATCACTTTCCACAAAGTGACACCTGGACAGATGCTGTTTCACTTTGCTGTGTAAGCTGATGCCGGGTCGTCTGAGGTTGTTAGAGGAATCCTTTCCATGTTGAAGGCTACACTTCATGGTTCTGCAGCTGAGAGGAAAGTGGGGCTGATAACAGCCCATGCTCTGCTTGCAGAACCTCTGCCCTTGTGCACAGTCACCTCCACCTAGAGGAAGGCATGTCTTTTTCCTCCCAACAAGGCCCCCTGTGCTGACCAAGATTTACACTTTCAGGGCTGTGACCACCCAGAAGAGGCCCCTTTCTCTAATTCACACACATGTGCCTAAAAGCCAGGCGTGGCACTCCTCATGTTGGTTAGTGTGACCTGATGAAAAGAACACCCACTTGAGAGTCTTTGAAACCTTCAGCTAAATCTCGTGAACCACTTACCGTCATCTGATCTTGGGAAACTTAAGTACAGCTCTAAGCTATAGTTTCCTCATTTTAAAAATGGGGATAATATTGTAAAACTTGCAAGATTGACATGAAGACTAAGTTAAATAACATGAAAGTACATAATAGATGTTCAGGAAATTTAACTTTCCCTTTCTTTTCACCATCTTTTTGTTTGTATTACAGTAATGAACATTTGTATAGTCAGTTTACCACTTGCTGACTTTTTTTTTTTCATTCTATCTTAGATCTTTTTAAAAAAATTTTATTGAAGTATAGTTGATTTACAATGTTGTGTTACTTTCAGGTATACAGCACAGTGATTCAGTTATATATTATATATATTCTCTTTCAGATTCTTTTCCCTTATAGGTTACTATAAAATACTGAGTATAGTTTCCTGTGCTATACAGTAGGTCCTTGCTGGTTATCTGTTTTATATATAATAGTGTGTATATGTTAATCCCACCCTCCTAATTTTTCCCCCCCCGCCCTTTCCCCTTTGGTAACCGTAAATTTGTTTTCTATGTCTGTGGTCTATTTCTGTTTTGTAGATAAATTCATTTGTATCTCATTTTCTATAGATTCTATATATAAGCAATATCATATAATATCGTTCTTTCTCTGAGGCCACCATCACCCTGATACCAAAACCAGACAAAGGTACCACAAAAAAAGAAAATTACAGGCCAATATCACTGATGAACATAGACACAAAAAATCCTCAACAGAACACTAGCAAACTGAATCCAGCAATACATTAAAAGGATCATACACCATGATCAAATGGGATTTGTCCCAGGATGCAAAGATTTTTCAATATTTTCAAATCAATCAGTGTGATACACCACATTAACAAATTGAATAATAAAAACCATATGATCATCTCAATAGAAGCAGAAAAATCTTTTGATAAAACTCAACACATATTTATGATAAAAAGTCTCTAGAAAGTGGGCATAGAGGGAACCTACCTCAACATAATGAAGGCCATATATAACAAACCCACACCTAACATCATACTCAATGGTGAAAAGGTGAAAGCATTTCCTCTAAGATCAGGAATAAGACAAGGATGCCTACTTTTGCCACTTGTATTCAACATAGTTTTAGAAGTCCGAGCCACAGCAATCAGAGAAGAAAAAGAAATAAAAGGAATACAAATTGGAAAAGAAGAAGTAAAACTGTCACTGTTTGCAGATGACATGATAGTATGCATAGAAAATTCTAAAGTTTCTGACTATTTATATATCTATCTCACTTAATGCTCCTGAAGCACATGGGAAAATGGAGACAAAGAGATACATGCTGATGGTTTACCTAGGATATGACCAAAGCTGGTCACAGCACTGTCCAATGGCTTCAGGTTGGGATTACTAAGATTGTGATACCTTAGCAGAAGAAGATATAACAGGAGATATTTTGCTAATATAATCATAGCATGAACCTAGAAATAAAGCCACTCACCATTCACCAGAGATTTGCAGTTTGGAAGTTCTTCAGTCTCTGTGGAGGGAGGATGAAACCACATATGCCATGTTCTCCACCAAGTCTTCTGCCTTGTAAAGAAAAAGAAAAAATAATGCAACCATTGCCTCAGGGAATGACAGTAATATTGTTAGAGTGCCAGAGAGTATAAAATTTGCTTCCAGGTCTTTTTATATATTCAAAAAATATTTATTGAACATCTATTATATCTTCAATATAATTCTAACTTTCAGGATAGAGCACAGAATACAGCAGACAAAATATCTGCTCCCAAGGACCTTACATTCTAGTGGGAATAACCAATAGACAAAGTGACAAATAAATACATATCAGGAGGTAATAAATTCTATTAATAAAAATAAAGCAGAGATGGAGGAATATAAGAGAATAGATCCTCTGTGAGGCAGGGGTATGGGCTGATATAGTTAAGGAGATCTCTGGTAAATGAATATTGACATTATTTCCAAAAACAAAAAGTACTGCTTTGTTCCCTTTTAAAGAAAAATAACAGCAAAATAAAACAAACAAAACAAAAAGCAAGCTCAGAAGTTGAGACCCTGCCTTTACTTTCATAATTCCCATCTCCACTTATACTTTTCCCCTGTGAAATCTACAAACACACAGCACTGAGGCTCCCAGAGGATGAGACTTCCTTCCCAACCTCCTCTTTATCTGAATTTTTCCTCTGGGCCAACAATTCCTATCCTCTGATATACCAAGAACAACAACACAGCTCTATTCGAATGTGAAAATCTTCAGGAACATTACAAAATTTCTCTCATATTCAACTTATCAAGAACACACTGGCATACTTTTAAGCACATCTTGAAACTTAAGCAGTAGCAATGCATAAATAGTACTGCAATCAAGTCAGAAAAATCAATAGAAAAGGATTTAGGCACTTTAATTTGTTTTCCTGCCCCAGAAGGACAGATTTGATGAAGCAGGACTCTCCATTAAGTTTTTTGAGTATGAAGCTAGATAATACAGCAGCGATTACTGACTCAATGCCCTCATTGTATAAGTGAGGATCTAGGGTCCAGGAAGTTTAGTGATAATAGTTGTTCATACTAATGGAGGCCTATGTGCCTTCAAGTGTACCAAGTGCTTTATTCCCTGTGTTAGTCAAAGTTCTCCAGAGAAATAAAAATAAAACCAATAGAAAATGTGTGCATCTCTCTCTTTCTCTCTCTCTCTCTCCACACATATATATATAGAGAGAGACAGACACAGACAGAGAGAGACACAGAGAGAGACACACACGGAGAAAGAGAAGAGGCTTTAAGAAATTGACTCCTAAGGAACTGCCAAGACTTAAACCTATAGGGCAGGCTGGCAAACTGGAAATTCAGATAAGAGTTGGATACACGCACCCCAATGTTCACCACAGCACTATTTACAATAGCCAGGACATGGAAGAAACCTAAGTGTCCACCGACAGATGAATGGATAAAGAAGATGTGGCACATATATACAATGGAATATTACTCAGCCATAAAAAGAAATGAAATTGAGTTATTTGCAGTGAGGTGGATGGACCTATAGACTGTCATACAGAGTGAAGTAAGTCAGAAAGAGAAAAACAAATATTGTATATTAACGCATATATGTGGAATCTAGAAAAATGGTACAGATGAACTTATTTGCAAAGCAGAAATAGAGACACAGACATAGAGAACAAACATATGGATACCAAGGGGGGAAGGGGGGGTGGGATGGATAGGGAGATTGGGATTGACATATATACACTACTATGTATAACATAGATAACTAATGAGAACCAACAGCATAGCACAAGGAAATCTACTCAATGCTCTGTGGTGACCTAAATGGGAAGGAAATCCAAGGAAGAGAGGATATATGTATCCACGTGGCTGATTCACTTTGCTGTACAGCAGAAACTAACACAACATTGTAAAGCAGCTATACTCCAATAAAAAAAATTAAAAATAAAAAAAAAAGAGTTGATGTTACAGTTTTGAGTCTGAAATCCACATGCTGGAAAAGAAAGCAGGTTTTCTATGTTGCAGTCTGAAGGAAGAATTGCTTTTTCTTCAGGAAATCTCAGACTTTGCTTTTGAGATCCTCACCTGATTAGATGAGGCCCACTCACACTATGGAGGGTAATTTGCTTTATTCAAAGTCTACACATCTAAAAAGTACCTTCTCAGACACATGGAGACTAGTATTTGACCAGATGACTGGGCACCACAGCCTAGTCAAATTGGCACATAATATTAACCATCATATTTCTTTTCTCTTATTATGAAATTAACATTATTATCGCCTACATTTTATAAAGCAGAAAATTGAGGGCTCAGAGATCTCAGGGGACTTGTCTAGGTTACACCATTAGGAAGCATCCATATGGGACAGACTTGAACAGAACCCACCTTTCCAACTGTCTGCTCTCTGGCTCTGGGTCTCTCCATTAGCACAGAGGTAGGTCCAGTATCCACATTTCTTGATTCCTATGTCCATAAGACTATTAAACCTCATCTGATAAAGACCATCAGGGACACTCCTTATTAACTAACTGCAGCAAAGAGACCACACATGAAGAGGAGCCATTGGGCATCTCATCAGCCAAAGGAAAAGATAGAGCTATTATAGGATTTGGGGAGAAGATGCAAGGCAGGTAAAAATGAAGCAATTTTGATAGGCTCAGGACCAAGCAGGACTACATATAAATGATTAACCTGAAGCCTGGGTTCCATAGTGGACTCAGGGTTCTACTTCCTTAGATACCACAATGTTCATATAAATATAGAAAGTTGTATCTTAAAAAGCCCATCTGAAGCTCTGCAGCTGGGTTAGAAATCAGGCCACTTCTCTGTTTCAAAGTGACCCAGATCTTCCAGGAGAGAATGAGATATTCCATTCTTATGGATGATTTCTCATCATTCTGCTTTATTTTTAATTAACAAAAAACAGTCTTCACAGGTCCACAATCCCAGGTGCTGAATAGACAAAGATGAACAAGACATCCTAGAATCCTGGTGAGGAGAAAAGGCACATCCACCAAGTAATCACAACGCAGTGTGATGGGGGCAAGGACAGAGGGAGAGACAAGTAAGCTGGCCTCAGGAACCCAGAAATATTACAGCAAAGATGACTTCAGTAGAAACACATGAATCAGAAGAATGAGTAGTTCACCAGGTGAAGAAACAAGAAAGACAGATTACATCCAAACAACTACAAGGTAGTATGATAAGTAATAGAATGGCGAACTAAATAAAGTGCTTAGAGTTAAACTAATTCTGCCTAACTGACTACCTCAAATTTATCGCTATTATGCTCTCTGAGGCCCTGGGCCATTGCATATCCTGTTTCCTCTTCTGCAAAGTCCTCTCCATCCCCACCCCAGTCACTACCCTCCCATCACTGGCCTAGTGACCACGACTTACCCTTCCAGTCTCAGCTGAAATATGTCCTCTGGGAAGCCTTATTATTTTCACAACTAATGATAGCAAAAATAACAATAATAATATAATAATAGTGAAAGTTTACTGAGTAATTTCTATATGCCAGGCATTTACAAACCACTCTACCCACATCATCTCATTTAATTATTACAAGAACCCATGTGATAACGGTCATGCATTTTGTGGAGGCCACTCAAGATTAGTTAAGTAATTTGTTCTAGTTTAGCTAGCTCAAAAGTGACAAAACCAGGATTTGAATTCATTGAGTCTGATTCCAAAAACAACCTAGTATCTTAACCATGAAGGTTTTCTGCAGCATTTTCTGCCTTGTGCAAGCATAATCAACCATACCCTCCTTTGTGCCAACTCTGTATCTTTATGCATCTGTGTTATGGTACTATCCTCAGGCTATTAGTCGTTTTTCACATGGCTTAAACCTCCATGACATCATGAGGTCTTAAGAGAGGTATTTAACTTGATATCAATCCCTAGTGCCTAGAACTGCTACCTACACACAGTAGAAATTCAGTAAATGTTTGAGAATGAATGACTGAATGACTGAATGGATGGGACCCACTATGTGAAACTCCACATAGGTCACTGT
Source organism: Balaenoptera acutorostrata (assembly GCF_949987535.1). Taxonomy (NCBI): domain Eukaryota; kingdom Metazoa; phylum Chordata; class Mammalia; order Artiodactyla; family Balaenopteridae; genus Balaenoptera; species Balaenoptera acutorostrata. Next base: position 50,013,088 of record NC_080069.1, on the reverse strand, counting down.
CAGGTATGTTGTCTGAGAATGAACTATGAAGGGTCATGTCATACCCAGGCAACAGGTATTCATGGTGGCTAGGGGAGGAAATGGGCAAAAGAGTGGACAAAGTCTAGTGTAAAGGCTGCAGCATCACTATGCTGTTGAGAGATGGTCCAGACATCCATTGCCTATTCCTTACAAAAATCCCTCCAGGTAGGAGATGGTCAGGGCCATCTGAAAATGGTTGCCCCTTTCCTAACACCCTCCTCAACACATACACACACACACACACACACACACACACACACACACACACAGAGCCTTTATGCCCACACAGGAATATTCTGGCATCTCTAATTGTCTCCAGTCGGTTACCTCCCAAAAGCTAATAATCCTCACTCACACATCTGCATTTTTAACCCAAGTCCTTACAACCAGGCGTTCCAAGTTCCTGTAAAGGAAGCAAATAGAAACAAAGAGAAAAAGAGCCTTATTGCTCCTGCAGTGTTCTCTCTGGGGACCTTCCGCTCTAGGTTATGGGTGCTCTGTCTTTCTGCTGTTCTTTTCCTGCTTTAATTTAGAGCTCAGAGTTCTGATTGGATTAACTGCCAGGACACTTCGGAAGAGCCCTTGCTCAGCAATATATGTCTGTCCCTTGCAGGGACACTGTATCCCCATATACCATGTCCTCTCCTGAGCTATCTATTGCTTCACATTTTATCCTCTGCACAAAAATTGGCCTTCAGTTCACAGACCTCATTTTGCAGCACCTGTTGCATTAATAACTAGGAAAGTCAGTTCAGCCAAGGGCCAGACATTCACCAAGCATTGTTCTCATGCAGTAAATAATCAGGTAGCAAGGAGTTATCTTTGCAGATTTCACTTTCTTGATATTATGTCCCAAATAGAGAGAACGTTTGTGAAAATACATTTCACCTGTACATGGTAATAGAATGACATTACTTCATTGAAATAATTAGACCGTATTTATTCTATAATATAAAAGTTAAAGTATATTTAATAAAACTAGCAGAATATGGCAATCTATTTGAAACATGGCATGGAATTCTACCTTGTCTTTCAGAGACAAGACATTTTATAAGGACAAGAAGAAAAGTCTCCTCAAGTCCTGATTTGTTTTAATCTGGATAGTGTCATGTAATAAAAAAGAAATAGCTTTGAAATCAGATGCATCTGAGGTTAAATCCCAGGTCTGCCATTTAGCATTGGTGTGACCTTTGAGCAAATGACTTCACCTCTCTGAGCTCAATTCCCTCACTTGTAAAAAAGGATACTACTGACTATCTTACAGGATTGTGGAGGAATGATGGTAATACAGTATGCAAAGTACATAATAGCACTCCTGACACAAGGAAGGTGTTCAATAAATGGGAATCTCTTTGCATAGGAGGTAGCATGTAGGAAAGATCCCAAGGACCAAGGCATTGTTGCTCTCTTCAGCAGCTACTCTTCCTGCTGTCCTGCTTTCTACTCCTACCCTCTCCTCTCCCAACAATCCTGGTAGCATGAGGGGCTGGCTTAGCAGTAGAACCAATACCCCTTTCTTCTCCTATTGGCATACCAACATTTCAACTCAAATACAGATTTTACCACAAATGAAGGTTCATTTTAGCATACACCTAGGTTTAGAATTTACTAACAATCTCTGGCCACCGAAGCAGCCAATAGACACCATAGCTATACTGCAACCCTTAAAAGAAGCTTTCTAATTTACCTTCTTGATAGTGTTAAGGAACGTAAGGAGACAACTTGAGTTATTTTTAATTCCTTTTGATGGCAAGGATTGTGGCCTTTGAAGGTCCACTTTGTTCCCAAATTAAACCATATGGGTTATGGTATTACAAGTTTTATGGCCCTCAACTTGACTATCAAATTTATAAGACCAGGGCTTTGTCTTTATCTTATTGTCATCCCTCAGCACCTAGCATAGCGTTGCATATGCTACAAACCCTTTAATAACACTTTCTTCTCTTGACTTGATTCACTTTGATATTGACCATCAAATCAAACAGGACCTCAACTACACCTTACTCTAATCAATTTCCTATTCTCTTCTCAAATAGATGATAGATGTATTCTTAAATAAATGAGGAGATTAAGAAGTGCTGTGCTAAATGAATCGTAGACTCTTGGCCCAGGAGTATGTTTCAGCGTCCTCACAGAACTTACAGAAATGGCTGAATCACTGTCAGTGCACTTGAGAAACCCCGCAGAGGAAATGAGCTCCTGGAAAACTGGATACAAGCAAGTGTCATTTGGATTTATAAAAAGAGGAAGAATGTGTATTCATGAATTAGAGAGCACTGAGCTTGACATCTGTTCTGGGCAAAGTTCTAGAACAATTTTTTTTTTAAACAATAGCTTCTGAGCACTTAGAAAAAGAAGTGGTAAACTTAGCATGAGCTCACTAAGAATAGTTCTGTCACACTAACCTCATTTCTTAGTGACAGAGTTACTGCACTGGGAGATCAGAGAAATAGAGTAGAAATAGTGTAGCTAGATTTCAGAAAAGCTTTTGACAAATTCTCTCATGATACCCTTGAGGGCAAGATGGGGGAAAAGCAACCTAAATGATATTACAATTGTACAGACTTATAGCCAACGGACAATTAGTACCCAAAAGGAAATAATGATTGATCATACATTCAACAAATTTTTTTAATTCAATTAACAATTTTTTCCCAACCTCTTATGCTAGCCCTATGTGAAGGGCTAGTGATTCAAGTTTACAGAGAATGGAGGAAATCAGACTTGACAGCAGCAACCTTCAAATGCTTCACTTGTGTGATTTGATTTTCAAAAGTGTTCATGTAAACCTGAGATTATGTCAGACAAATAAAGTGTCTAAAATGAGTGAGGCAATGCCTCTGCTCTTCTCTATGTAGACTGCATTCACTTTTGGCTCCACACACTAAGAGAAACTCTGGATTGTATCCTAAAAGGAGTGATCAGGATGATGAAAAGACGTCAATAAAATCATACTGAGAAGACAGAATGAAATATTAAAAAGAGAAAACCCACAGTTACTTCAGTGCCTTCAAAGAAGTAGAAGTGGGACAGAGCAGGAATTCCAGATGGGCTCAGAAAGGTGCTGAGTTTTCTATAAATGAATTTACTTAAGTGTGGACTGGAACACAAATATCCAGTGAGTGGTTGGAATCCATAACTTGCAATCTTAAAGTTTTTTCTAAGTGTAGATTTTATAATCTCCCAAAGCAAAGATTCTACAACCTCCTTGGCTATTTATCCCGTGATTTAACAATAAGTTACTATATTTTTTCAACTTATTTTAAATCATGAAACATATTGAAAATATTTTAAAGTACAGAGAAAACTGAACCAACATTCATATATCCACTACTCAAGTTTATCTAATTTGAACATTTTGCCATTTGCTTCAAATTACTTTTTACAAAATAAATCATTATAAATATAGTTGTGTTTTCCTCTTCCCCACGAAGAGAGAGCATTATCTTAAAGATAGTATGAGCTTGTGTACTCTGGCTACAATATGTTTTATTTATATGCCATGTGTATATATAATAATAATAAATAAATTTGTATTGTTGTAAGGAAACAAATACGAAGGAGTCCAGTTTACTGGAAGAAAAGAGATAATGCTTAGTGTTGAATGATGGGTATGAGTTATCTAGGCATTCTAGGAAGAGGAGGGCATTCCAGGTAGAGGAAACAGCAGTCTCAATCTCACAGAAGCAAGAAAAGAGTTGGCAATTTCAAAAAAACTGCAAATAAGTTTATATTGCTTTAGAGAAGAGGGAAGTTGGAAGTGTGAGAAGATGAAAATTGAGAAATCAACAAGGACCTGATTACAAAAGGCTTTATGCCAGAGAGGGACAGTTAAGAATTTTCATTATGAGAATAATATGATTTATATGCATGTTAGATAAATCTTGTCATGATGTGGTTAGAATGGGGTTGGGGGGTAAAGCCAGTGGGCTGGGAGTCCAGTTAGCAAGTATTGAAAAAGTCCAAGAAAGAGATGATGTATGGTGTTAGAGAATGTTCTAATTTTATTCTCTTATATGTAGCTGTTCAGTTTTCCCAGCACCATTTATTGAAGAGATTCTTTTATCCATTGTATATTCTTGATTCCTTTGTCATAGATTAATTGACCATAGATGCATGAGTTTATTTCTGGGTTTTCTATTCTGTTCCATTGATCTATATGTTTGTTTTTGTGTCAGTAACATACCGTTTTAATGTATAGTTTTGTAGTATAGTCTGAAGTCAAGGAGCCTGATTCCTCCAGCTCTGTTTTTCTTTCTCAAGATTGCTTTGGCTATTTGGAAAAATGCCATTTGAAAAATGCCATTGGTAATTTGATAGGAATTGCATTGAATCTATAGACTGCCTTGGGTAGTCATTTTGACAATATTGATTCTTCTAATCCAAGAACACAGAGCATATTTCCATCTATTTGTGTCATCTTTGATTTCTCTCATCAGTGTCTTATAGTTTTTAGAGTACAGGTCTTTTGCCTCCTTAGGTAGGTTTATTCCTTATTATATTTGGTGCAATGGTAAATGGGATTGTCTCCTTAATTTCTCTTTTGGATCTTTCATTGTTAGTGTATAGAAATGCATAACAAAGGAAACCATAAACAAAACAAAAAGACAAATTACAGAATGGGAGAAAATATTTGCAAACAATGCAACCGATAAGGAAATAATCTCCAAAATATATAAACAGCTCACACAGCTCAATATCAAAAAACAAACAAACAAACAATCAAAAAATGGGCAGAAGATCTAAATAGACATTTCTCCAAAGAAGACACACAGATGGCCAAAAGACACATGAAAAGAGGCTCAATATCACTAATTATTAGAGAAATACAAATCAAAACTACCTCACACTGGTCAGAATAGCCATCATCAAAAAGTCTACAAATAATAAATACTGGAGAAGGTGTGGAGAAAAAAGGAAGCCTCCTACACTATTGGTGGGAGTGTAAAATGGTACAACCATCATGGAGAACAGTATGGAGGTTCCTTAAAAAACTAAAAATAGAGCTACAATATGATCCTGCAATCCCACTCCTGGGCATATATCCAGAGAAAACCATAATTCAAAAAGATACATGCACCTTGGAATTCCCTGCCTGTCCAGTGGTTAGTGCTCCACACTTTCACTGCTGAGGCCCGGGTTAAATCTCTGGTCAGGGAACTAAGACCCCACAAGCTGTGTGGCATGGCAAAAAAAAAAAAAAAAGATACGTGCACCCCAATGTTCATAGCAGCACTTTCTACAATAGCCAAGACATGGATGCAACTTAGGTGTCCATAGACAGATGAATGGATAAAGAAGATGTGGTATATATATATACAATGGAATATTACTCAGCCATAAAAAAGAATGAAACAATGCCATTTGCAGCAACATGGATGGACCTATATACTACCATACTAAGTGCAGTAAGCCAGACAAAGACAAATATCATATGATATCACTCATACGTGGAATCCAAAAAAGATGATACAAATGAACTTATTTACAAAACAGAAATAGACTTACAGACATAGAAAACAAACTTATGGTTACCAAAGAGGAAGGGGGAGAGGTATAAATTAGGAGTTTGGGATTAAAATATACACAGTACTATATATAAAATAGATAACCAACGAGGACATACTGTATAGCACAGGGAACTATACTCAATATCTTGTAATAACCTATAATGGAAAAGAATGTAAAAAAAGAACATATATATGTATGTATAATTGACTCACTTTGCTGTACATCTGAAACTATCACAACATTGTAAATCAACTATGTTTCAATAAAATTTTTTTAAAAAGGGATGATGGAGCTTAAAATAAATCAGGATGAGGTGAACAGATTAAGAATAGATTTAACACTGTTGTGTGTACAAGGGTGTATTTTTAAGAATGATGAGAGATATTTAAAGAATTTAGTGACCCACTAGATTTGTAATTATATTTCAGGGAATTATTTGTAACATGACATAATCTGAATTATTATAATAGTATATTGAATTATTAATAACATTATTAAGTAGGAAAAAATAATATATTAGCATAATGTTTATGAAAATTGTGAAAAACTCTCATATTACCATTGTACAATGAAAAACTTTTGAGTTTTAAGATGCCTATTTAATTTCCAAATAATTCTTTATAAAATGATTCACCAGTAGTTGTATACAGTTGGTTCTTATACACAAAGATAAGTATATATTGTTATCAAAAAATAAATTCTATCATTCTACTTATAATGTAGAACTATAATTAAAACATCACTTAATTAGTTCAGCTCTTGTTCAGTTTATTTCATTTCTTCCATTTGCCTTCATTCCCATGGAGAAGAGGTTATGGGGCAAGAAGATAGTGAATTCTACTCTTATGCCATAGGGATAAGAATGGAAACTTGACTACTCCATTATCTCCCAGAAATAGTCAGAACAGTACTCCAAAATATTGGGTACTAGGACACAGATGTTCTCACATTCACAAACCAAACTAGATTTCCAGGAAGACCCATTTCATTAATTTGGACAATTCTGCCCATTTTGCTTTCGATAGAAATGGGTTGTTGCTGTTAATGATGTTGTTTTGCATTGTGCAACTCTAAAGTAATTAGTTATTTGTCGTCTACCTTTAAACCATTCAAATGTGTGCTGGATAGAGAAAGTATATGTAAGTAATATTTGTTTAAAATGGAAGCTGTTTCTTTCTTTTTTTCTTTTTTCTTTTGGTACAGTTTAGAGACAAAGAGAACAATGGGAGATCTTAGATGACTTAATTATCAAGAGGTATCAATTATGTAAATGAGCCTGATGGTAAAGAAAGCATCTTTTCCTTATAAAGTTGTTACTGCCTCTGAGGCAGTGGTTATTAAAGTCGAGCATGTATCAGAACCACCCAGAGGGCTTATTACAAAACAGACAGAAGACCCATCTCTAGTTTTTGATTTAGTAGTCCTGGGATGGGGCCTCAGAATGCATTTCTAACAAGTTCCCAGGTGATAATGATGCTTCACCCAAGGACCACACGTTGGGAAGTGCTGCTCTAGGGAGATTTCTCTGACCCCTGAGACTGGGTACCTTGGTCCTCTATGAGCCTCCCTCCCTCATCTGTTTATCCCTCTTCTAGGATCATCACTCTGGAGTCTGATGGCTGATAACACATCTAGCTCCTTTATCAGACCTTTATGCTCCTTTATGCTACCTAAAACAAGTGCATGTCTAGTTTAGACATGCACTCCACAGCCCCCGGAGACAGCACAGGGCCTGCATGGCATAGAGTAGTAGATGGTTAATAATTAGGTGTTGACTGATACTTGATTGATCATCAAATAAATGAAAATGTAAGTTTTGAGGAAGAAACAGAATGTGTGTGTGTATGTGTGTGTGTATTTGTGATCTGAAGAACTCAGAACAGTGATAAGGAAAACGCTGAGTATTCAGGGAAGAAAAGAGTATTAAAGAGGAAAGATATATCTAACTAAAGGAAAAGTAAGAAATTAGATTTTGAAATTCACTTTAGCTACCATAGTGTGTGATGGGAATAAAATAATTTAGAAATATCACAGTAATAAAAGTGTACAAATGGTTTGAACTTTTCCAGATATACTCTTTGGCCCACAAAACTCCATCCTGTGTAGCTAGTAAAACTGAGAATCACCCCAATTTACCTGCAGTATAGCCAAGGGCACACCAGAGATTAAAGAGATCACCCACATCTTAAACAGAAAAAGAGAATTATAAGACAAAAATGGAAGAGACCTAGTAGGTCATTCAGTTCTAGTCTCTGGAGTAGTGCAAGATTAAATAAAGTAACATAGGAAAAAATTATGGAAATATACTCAAGAAAACGTAAGACTCTCTGATCCTCTAATTTTTAGTGCCTCACGAAATTCAAGGGTTTATTGTCAACTCATTGCTTAAACCCCTATTTATCAAAAGAAAAATATTCCCTATGGTCTGTATTAGAAATGGAAATAAGAAAGGCAATGTAAAAAGTTGATTTTTGCGGTAGTAAATGACTTGCTTTTTCCTCTGTTCATGAATTTCTGGTTTGTAACTGTACTTATCCAAAATATTAAAATGACCTTCAGGCCAACCCCTTTACTTAAGAGTAAAAGGGGAAGGGAAAATTTCTAGAAGTTGACCATTACAGAAATTACTTTCAAGGCATTTTTCTTTGATAGCTGCTGTTTCACTCATATTATCATCCTTTTCTGTTGACAAGTTTCCAAGATTTTAATCTTGGATTGAAAATGTTACCCTTTCAGAAAGGACTTATATTGTCAGAAGCAGTGTTGTCGTGGAATACAGAATCATATATGAGAGCGCTTGTTGTATTGAAAAATATACCATTGCTAGGAAAGGCATTTAAATGTTTAATCTGCTTGCTCATAAATCACTTTCAATGTGCTCAAGTTCTTAGACAACATATTTAAACCTTTCTTATTTCTCTTATTATAGCTGTGTCATTTGCATTGCTGAACATGGGGTTATGTTGGCAATTCCAGATAAACCATTGCTTGGAGGGTTTATAACTGCAATTAAGTTTCACCCTGGCTTGGAATTCAAAGGGAAAATTTTTGTGAGGATTTTTTTAAATTTAAAATATATCTGATTTTTAAAGAAATGGTCAGATTGACAATTTGGGTTTACAAAGGGAAGCAAGTGGCCTAAAGCACACAAAACTAACAAGGGCATTGGGAGACCTGGGCATGTTTACCTAAATTCACAGATTTGCTTGGTTGTTTTAGAAAAACATATTCATGGCATTTTAAAAAATTCTATTAACTTTGTTTGGAGATTGTTGCTGCTCTTTTTTTTTAAATTAAAAAAAAATTTTTAATTGTATGGACAGCTGTTCTACTCCCTCTCAGTCAAAATATTTAAAATTCATCTAGATATCTATTTAACCTTGGGCACACACAGGCTCAGTGCTTTCATTCTTGCTGTCTTCTTATACAAAGCTAATACCAGTATCCCGTCTTCTACCTACCACCTGGAGTTGTTCTAGGGATGAAAGAAGACCCAATTAGCTCAGATTTTTTTAAAAAAATAAAAGAGAAAGAGAGAAGTTAGTGTACACGGACAGGAAGCCTTTGATTTGAGGCTGAAACTGCGTTAGAAATATGAAGCAAAGAAGCATTTCTGAGAAGGAGAAGTTGAAGGAGATCTGGAATAACAAAAAAGAAATTACGGGATGGAAGTTCGAAAGAGTGAAGAGGCCTGAGGACAAAGAACCCTTTCTCTTGCTCACACTGAGAACCTCGCAAAGCATAAGCATAATTTTGATACATGATACGTTTGCAAAATTCTGTGTCTCTTTACTCTGTCTTATAAAATGCCAAAGACAAATTCTCCTACCTGCGAGAATAAAAAGTGCAATAGACAACAAGGTAAAAATTCCATCCTGCCACACTAAGAAGTCAAGGAAAAAGCAGTCTGAAAAGGAACAAGGAGCTTCTGTATCTAGCAGATTCTCAGACAAGATACCCTGAGGAACTCTTCTACTGAAAACAGCAAAGAATGCTGGACAAAATATAAATAATATGTATCAATGAGCTGGTAAGAAATTCTCAGGGGCCAACGAATAAGTGAAAGAGGAATTCCAGGTTAGGAGAGCACTGAAGCCATCTTTCACTCTGAGGGTAAGAGATAGGGTATAAAGGTAGGCGTTGTATTATTATTCTTTATATTCTACACTTATTTTGTAAATATGCATTCATGTTTACTCTGATGGATATTTTCAATGTGTCACTTCAGTTACCCTATGTTTATGTTTCTCTGCTGCGTTCTGTGCCCCGAGGAAGTTGGACTTTGGGGACTGCATCAAACCAATGCCATCCCTCTAGCTTCCAGTTGAGTTTGGCCATGATGGCAGAGAGCAGATGAGGGGAGAGGAGTAAGGTTGGAGTATGTACTCCCCTGCGTCTTTCCCTACCAGGTAGCCAATGTTGGCTGTATTTTTTTGCCAAAGACCATAACTCACATCAGCTACTCAACTTCTAAAAGAGCCCCCTGTTGCCCCTTCAGGCCTGGGTGTGGCAGCGGGGTGAGTAATAGTTCAAGGATGCTGTAGCCCCCTTGAGCTTCACAATCCTCTGTTGTTTTCTCTTAACCCTGCTCACACCTTTGTAAATAGTCTCTCACTAACCATCATTAGTTACCCTACTTGAGAGAGCAGGCCCCTTGCAGGCCCCTGACCAATGTGGCTACACAATATTTAGTGCAGAAATTATTTTTAGAAAGATAAAGAAGAGTGGTTAAAAGTGCCAAATACTACAGAGATTGTATAAGTTTGGGGCTAAGAAGGAAAGAAGGGACATGGCAATAAACAGGCAACCAGTGACCTTGATTAGTAGGGAAAGTTTTGCATAACAGTGGGGTTGGAAGCCACATCTAGAGGAGTGGCTGGGAGGTGAGACAGTGGTGTCAATTACAAGGAGATTTTTCTTTGGAGAAGTTTGGCATTAAAAGGAAGATAAAAGATTTTTCTAGTGCTTTGAGGTGGTGAAGCCAACACACACACACACACACACACTCACACACATTTTTTCAGTTTAGGAATTGATAGAGAGAGAGAAAGATATCAAGCCAGAGATGAGATTGCAAATTGAAGTGTCAAAAAGAATAACTGGTAGATGGGGTCCAAAAGGTAGCAGGAAGAGACAGAACCAAGATAATGAAGTAAGAACCTTTCTTCTCTGAAAAGAAGTAGAAAAAGAACAAGGGTAAAAGAAGATAGAAACAAATCTGGACTTGAGAGGGACAGAAGTTTCAAGCATTTATTCTTGCCTGTTGCTCTTCCCTTCTGAAGCAGGAGCAACAAGGTTTCCTTCGGAGGAAGGGAGGGGTGAGGGGTGAGGCTGGAGGCTAGATAAAACTGGTAAATTTTGTAATAAAATTGTGGGCCTTGGAAGAGGTTGTTTTACTGTAAACAAATCATCTTTTCTGATTCACTATAGCCAACCCACCTTCAATGGGGGGAGTTGGGGACAGCTACTAGAGTATCCAACAGAGATGTTTCCTTAACTTTCTGGGAGGGCACTTATATGAATTTCTGTCAGCTTCTTCTGCTGTGCAGCTCTAACGGTGACCCAGGCTCATGTAAATCTGACACAAGGATTACAAATATTCATCAGGCATCCCAACAAAGGAAATGCAGCAGGAGCAAAAGCGAGGGAACAAATGAAAGCAACGGGAGGGGAGAAAACCTAGCAACCAGCAAATAACATCATCCAAATGCATCCTATGCAGTCACTGGTGGTTTAATAGGGAAGCAAAGAAAAGTAGGTTTGATGAGGCTTTGTGTCTTAATAAAACATCTTTGAGGATTGAGGAAACAATGTGTACGGGGTGTTTTGTGTTCCTTCATCATCAAAGGAGCAGGATTAATGGAAGCGACTCTTCTTTCTCGTGTATGGCAATGTATTTATCACTCTTTGCTTATATTCTGAGACCCGATGAGAACAGCTCCATCCCGTTGCCCTGCCAACCCTTCTCAAGTAAGAGGAGAGTTCAGACACCACTTTGTGTTTCATTGTTATACTCCTCCTATTGAAGCTGACCCAAATAGAAAAGCTACCCACTAATGGCAGTAAATGTCAACATTGTAAACAACTTGTAGAAATGAGAAACAGCCTATGATAATCAAGCTATCTAAATGCAAGTGACGTAAGCTTCAAAAGTTGTGGTTAATAATTTTTATAAGTAAGATCTCATTTTTAATGTGCCCATGGTATGCCAAATGCAGAGCATGGAAGCTCTATCACTGAAGTGGGAAAAGGCAGGGAGTGTGCAAAGCTTCAGGCCTCCATTGGCTCTGCCTGTCTCCACCCAACTAGAGCAGTTGGGCTTTACATGTTATGAACAGAGTCTTCAGGTAAGAATGCATTGGAGCAAAGGATTTTTACAGCTGAAAATTTTGAAGATCACTGCACCAAAGGAACACACAATTTAAAGGAATCCTTTGGCAAATCCTTCCCTAAACCAAAGAATTGTTTCCATTTCTTGTGCAAATGTTTATTGAGTATCTTTCCTGCATAAGACCCTGTTCTTTTCACTGTGATGGGCATAAAGAAGTTAAAAATACAGGAGAGAAGAAGGAGAGAAAACAGAGACAGAGTGTGGTTCTTGAGAAGGATGAGTGTTGAGCACAGGAAAAGGGACGAGCCTCAGCTGCAGAGGTAAAGCCTTGTCCACCACAACGAAAGAAAAGACACAGGGCTTCCCTGGTGGTGCAGTGGTTAAGAACCCACCTGCCAGTGCAGGGGACACGGGTTCGAGCCCTGGTCCAGGAAGATCCCACATGCCGGGGAGCAACTAAGCCCAGGCGCGACAACTACTGAGCCTGCGCTCTAGAGCCCACAAGCCACAACTGCTGAGCCCCCATGGCACAACTACTGAAACTCATGTGCCTAGAGCCCGTACTCCACAATGAGAAGCCTATGCACTGCAATGAAGAGTAGCCCCCGCTCGCTGCAACTAGAGAAAGCCGGCGCGCAGCAACGAAGACCCAAAGAAGCCAAAGATAAATACAATAAATAAATAAATTTAAAAAAAAAGAAAAGACACAAATGGTTTTTTTGAGGGGTGGGGTGGTGAATAGAGAGGGGAAAAACTCAGAATACAAGAAAATTCCTGCCTGGTGGCTGTGATCTACTTTATAAATAGTTCTGCTGCATTTATAGCACATTCATCAATTACCTACCATGTGCCAGACATTATGCTAAGTGATGATAGACATAGATGCATAGACATGGGCCTGTCCCTTGGGAGCTTGCAATCTAGATGAAGCAGTGAGACCAGTAGATTTATGACTACAATTAAGATAGCATGTGAGAAAACCCGTAATACATGGGATAGAAAATAGATACTCTGTGGATACAGAAGAGATCACTTTTGACCTAGCTGACTGGAGAAAATCAAGACGGAGATGAGATCTGCTCTAAGCTTTTGAGGATGATTAGGTTTTCAACAGATGGAGGTGGTGGGAGCTGACTGACAGGAGCGTTCTGTTTAATAACATGGTGATGAGCTTTGTATATCACACACCATCATAGCTTGTGCTTCTTAAAATAAGATACAGTTGTCTTTCAAATATGTTATCTCATTTAATCTTCACAACAATCTTGCAAGCCATCATTTAGCAGATGGGAAAATATCTCTAGGAAGGAATTTGTCAGGAGTTGACAGTCAGGATTTGAATCTAGGTCTGAGTCCAAAGTCCATGTTCTATCCTCAGCACCAGACTGCCTCTGCATTGATCCCTTTCCACCATGTTTTTCCTGCCCTGCTTTCCTTGAACCTCTCAACTCACCTGCACATAATCAGCAATCAAAACTTCTTTTAAAGAATCATTACATACTAAGAGACTTTACCATGATAGCAAATGTATACTGAAGGAACATATACTCTCCTTTAAACTTTGACAGGTTTCCATTTATCATAACCAGAGATAACCAATTCAACTGAAAAGGTCACTCTAGAGCCTCATTCCCACCACGGCTATGCTGTGGCTTCAAGAACCTTCAGGGAATCCATGTCTTACTCATCTGAGGATCTTCAGCACTTAACCCAGCGCCTAATGCAAAGGAAAAATCTAACTAGCGTTAATTGAGATGAGATGAATGAATGATGAAATATTCCCTTTGCTCTCAATGAATGAGCTGACGAAATTAAGTGGAAGAAACTGTCCTATCTGGCACTCTCCACGTGTTAAAGCCATCAACCAATAATGTGATTCCACGATACGGATGGTGTTTGTTTCTCTACACGTTGACTTGTTTGTATTTCAAGACCCACCTTTTCCATTCCCATTCAACTGGTATTTATTTAATTCTAATGACCACCTGTGAGATAAGACGCATTATCCTCACTTTGCAGCTGAAGAAACAACAGAGGCTCAGAAATAGTTTCGTGATCTCCATCAATTCACTCAGCTAATAAGTGCTGGAGACTAGATTTCACCACAGAATGTTTGATTCCAAGTCCGCAAAGGAGAAGTTATAAAGAGGTCTTAGAAGAAAGCTATTCCAAGAAGAACTAACTGATCTCTTCTTCCCAAGAGAAGATTCTACATCCACCGGACCAGCAGAGAAAGCCGCTTTGCACTTGGCTTTGCCCAAGAGACACAAAGAGAAGACTCTGTCACAAAGACAATCCCTGCAAGTGAAATTGGAAGATCCAGAAAACTGGAGAAAATAAAATACCGAGATTTAATTTTCTACCAATACATCTATCATTAATCTTTTAAATGGATTTTATAAGAACTTTATTACACATAACTCTAGTCCTAAAATCTCAGATTTACAGAAGCTAAAATTTCCATAAAATATGAAATGTGAATAATTTAGATTACATCCTACTGTACAATAAATACACATCCCAGACAGGAAGAGATCTATAACCTCATTTTTCTCCTGACATCACTGAGCAGCTTTTCATGGCAAAAAGTTTGCTGACTCCAGCAATTCCGTCAGAATCATAACAAAGGAAAGGGTAGTTCTCTTTGGCTAAAATGCCTTCCTGACCAAAAACAGCTTAGAGAGGAGGCTCTAGGGTCAGGCTGCCTGGTTTTAAATTCCACATCGGCCACGTACAATGCGTGTGACCTTGGACAATTTAGGAAGCCTCTCTGTGTCTGCTTCCTCCTGTATAAATTGAGCTAGAATTGCGATGAGGCTCAAATGAAAATAACGTATATAAACTAATTAGCTTATTTCTAGGCATATAGCAGGCACCTAATAAATATAAATATATTACATATATTAGCTCATCTTCATTTCTCCCAAAGACTGGGTCAAATTCTTTAGCTGTCCTTTCATTCAGCTGAGCCAATGGCAGATGAGACTCCCTTTGAAGCAATGGCTCCACAGAGATTAGCCTTAGAATCAGAGGCAGGAATTCAGAGGACCCTGCAAATCCCAATATATATGTTTTAGTTCTCTGAACAAAAGCAAGCCCACAGCAAAGTTGAAAAGAAAACAAAAAACAAAAAAGGCACACAGCTGTTTTTAAAGTTATTGGGTACCCACCACAGGCTCTTTGCACATATTATTGCGAATTCTCTCAGTGATCCTGCAATTCAAAATAATTTAAAATTCGCAACTGAGGAAACTAAATCTCCAGAAAGCCATATTAATATTGGGTGTTAGGAGCCAGAATACCAACTCAGGTGGGTCTCATGACACAATTTAGTTATTTTCACTCTATCATGACACTGTGTAAAATCTACTCCACCCTTCTACTGTGCCCCTGTCCTGCTTTTGTTGTCCCTGCGTGTCCCCCCAGAGCCCACTTCTTCACAGTCTCATGAGTAAGCTGAGACTCTGTCCTCTGGCATGATCTGGACTGGACTTGCCTCCTTTACAACCCATCTAAACTTATCTGCCCAGCATTCTATTCTTCCTTCCACATTCTTTCTTGAGGAAAGAATAAATTCATTTTCACTAGGGCATTAACAGACATTAACAACCTAATTTTAACTCTCCTAGAATAGCAAGAATAATAGCTAACATATCCTTGTACTTAAAATGTGCATATTCTCAGTGCTTATTATGTGTGATCTCAGTTCTCACCAAACCATTTTACAGATGATGAAACTAAGGTTACTTAACTTACTGAAAGTCACAAAGTTCCCAATTGGCAGTTCAGAAGTTGTCCAGGACTGCCTGACTCCAAAAACCAAACTTAAAGAGCATTTCATGCTTAATTGTTGAGGTGCCAGTCAAAAATTGGAGAGGGGCCAGTGTTCTTTAGGAGGTGGGGAAGGGAGGAGGGATGATTTCTTGGCCCATGTTTACAGCCCACACAGCCAGCATTTTGGGAAATTTTCAAGTTAAGGTTTTATCGTGACTAATATTCAAGTTTTCGTTTGGTTATTTCCTTTCCATTCTCAAATATTAACTCAAGCATTAAGCTCCCAAAATATGCATTTTTAAAGATGAGGCCACTCCTGAAGACTGGGAGAAGAGTCAATACCACCAAGAACCTCTGACAATTCCAAATGCCTAGGTCATTGTTTCAAGAGGACCATGTGTCCCTGGAATGTTGGAAGAAGGTTGAATGATGAGATCAAACAAAAGTTATCAGATTTGTTATCGTTTTTTTCTAGCAGATGCGTTGCCTATATCAAGGAATAAGAAGATGAGGCAATCTCTTAAAAAAATACACAGAAAGGGGTTAGAACCTTAAATCTACAATGCAAATTGTGCCACTCACCAAAGAACATGATAATGATGGTGTGTGCAGGATTATGTCATGAACAAGACATAATCTGGGGCTTTTTGAGGCAATTTAACAGATTCCGTTGATGATACTTAGGGGTTTACTGCACAAGGTATGGTACCTAGTCGGGATAAACTTACAAGGATATTTTAATAGGGATAGATTTCATATGATAAATTTGGATCCAAGGTCATGGAACAAAAGCAACCCTGAATTTGTAAAACCTAAGAATCTTCTCCTCACTCTACAATCATCTGCACTATGAATTCAGTCTTCATTTCTTCATCTGTCCCCATCTCACAGGGTGACTGAGAGAATCAAAGGGGATAATGTATCTGAGAGTGCTCTGTAGGCTCTGAAACACCACACTAATGTGAGAGATTATCGTCATCATTATTACAGTAGATATTCAAGACTCTTTCTAGCTAATGACCTTCAGAAGTCAGAGAAGAGTGCCTGGGGGGGAAAATACAGAGTTTTTATTAATTCATGTAGGCTTTGTGCCAATTGAATTCTAACTCTAGAACTATTTCCTGTAATTATGATTTAGTGGTGCCAGAAAC
This sequence comes from Balaenoptera acutorostrata, assembly GCF_949987535.1. NCBI lineage: Eukaryota > Metazoa > Chordata > Mammalia > Artiodactyla > Balaenopteridae > Balaenoptera > Balaenoptera acutorostrata. Next base: position 49,996,300 of record NC_080069.1, on the reverse strand, counting down.
AAATATAGCCATCAAGTTCAACCACTTGCATGGAGAACAAATTAGTTCATAAAACGTAGTGGATTTTATCTCCAAATTGAAAATTTGGCCAAAGTCAGTAACAGACACTAAGTTGTTTGATTTTGTTCTTAGTAGGGTAAGTTTGGCTAGCTGCATTTTTAGGAAAAAAGTAGCCATTAAGAGTAAGGTAATATAATTAGAAGAAAAAACATATTCCTATGTAGGGTTCAGACAAGAGTTCATTTATGATATTAGCATTTTGATCCATTTTTTAAAGACTATAATTCTATTTGGTCATTGATATCAGTTATTCCAATAACTTTAGTATGCAAAGGTATTACCATGCCTTACATCCATGCATTTTATTCTTTAGCTTAGGGCAGGGACCCAGGAGTCTCCATTGTTAATAAGAATTTCAAGTGCTTTTGACACAGGAGGTCCTCAGAATCACTGTTGGAGATCAGACATATGCAAACTCAAACTAGGCTTCTGTCTAGACCAGGGCAAGGTAGGCAGCAGAAATGAGTAAAGCAAGCTCGATGGGGATCATGGTGAAGAGAGGAAGCCTTGCCTTTCCTGCCCGGTGCAGTAGTTACTTAGCATAAGTCACTTTTGCCCCAAAGAAATAAATACGCAGTTTCCAGGTGTTTCAGTATTTTAAGAGATGTCAAAGCCTGTATTTTTGTGTGTGTGTAAAATACTCTGATTTTTAAAATGTTAGTTCAACACTTAAAATACTATGTGAGGACTTCCCTGGTGGTGCAGTAGTTAAGAATTTGCCTGCCAATGCAGGGGCACAGGTTGGAGCACTGGTCCAGGAAGATCCCACATGCCGCGGAGCAACTAAGCCCGTGCACCACAACTACTGAGCCTGCACTCTAGAGCCCGCGAGCCACAACTACTGAGCCCGTGCGCCACAACTACTGAAGCCCGCACACTTAGAGCCCATGCTTCTCAACAAGATAAACCACCACAATGAGAAGCCTGCACACCGCAACGAAGAGTAGCCCCCACTCACTGCAACTAGAGAAAGCCCGCACGCAGCAACAAAGATCCAACGCAGCCAAAAATAAATAAATAAATAAAATAAAATTTAAAAATAATAATAATAAAAAATAAAATAAAATACTATGTGGATGAAACAACACATTGGCATGCTACACTAACCAGTGAGAGGCTACTTTGGTACCTCTATTCTAGGCCAGAATTGCTTACAGGTTATAGAGTATGGGTCTTTGCCATGAATGAATGAATGAATGAGTGACCTGCCAACTCTTCAGGACTGCTACCCTTACCTTGCTTCTGAAGCAAAGAGTTATCCTAACTCTTGAAGTAATTAAAAATTACCATCCCATTGTTTTCAGTGGCTGGAACTGTCCCATAAAACAGCCGTACACTTGTTCATTGTGGGCACGTCCTCCCCTCAACAGTAACATTTTATTTTGTTTCTGGGCCGTTGTCTACCTATCTTTCACGGTGCAGCTCATTGCATTCTTAAATGATGTTTTTTCCAGGAGCTAATTGAGCTTTATCTATGTGAGTGAGCTAGAATCTGTCACTGACAGCCTGCAGAAGGCCATTTCTTCAATTGCTTGAAAGAACTAAAGAGTCAGACATGACAAACTGCAGCTCGGAATACCTGGCAGCCAGCCCATTAGTGTTGCTGTTCCAAGATGCAGTAATAAATTACTTAGAGAACACAGACCCACTTTATTTCCGTCATGAAATTCGCCACCCTAAAACCAAAAGAAGAGATTTGATTTTTTTTTTCTATCATAGTTTGTCAGGGCCTTTTGGAAACAGAATGCATTATTTATTTTTTACAAAACATAATTGCTGGCAAAACCACTCTAGACTATGAAAACAGCTTTCTTTTGTTTCTTGTATGATTTCTTGAGAAACAAACCTTAGGCTTTCTTTATACTCCTTATACTCTGCCAAGAAGCAACTGTTAACACAGTAGCAACTGTAGCAAATAAAAAATCAAACTGTGCATTTCTCTCCAGTCCGGTTTTATAAACTGGATCGGACTGTCTCTGCTTTCCTTGCAACCTACAAGACAATTAACTTTTTCCTAAGGGGTGGAGCAAAAGTACCCATTTTACCAGAACATTATCAACCACTGACTTAAAGGATTAAGAATAAGCTGTTAAAAGGTGTCTGCCAGTATCCTGGGGATTTGCTCTATTTAGTTTGGATCAAATCCTTCCATAGGCAAAGCAGGCCAGATAGAATTCTCGATTTTAAATTGATGAGTTCCTCTCTAGATAATTTTCTGAATTGACTGATTTTGCTGTCCTCATCCCAGTTCTAATGTTTATTTCTGATCATCTAGCACGTTACTACCGCACAGATTTTGGTGTTTATCTTTGTGTGGTCCTAGTTGATAACAGCCTTGCCATCACTGAACCCCTGTGGCCAGGGAAAGGGAATTCTCTGATTGGCCAGCCTGGGTGGAGGAGAGTTTTGAAGGACAGCATGAAATGGGGAAGGGCTGATGCCCCAAAAGAGAAACAGGTTGCTATTGACAGTTGACAGGGGATGCAATGCAAGCCATGAACAGTAATCAGCTTAAGCTCACTAAAATTCAGTCTGGGATCCAAAATGTGAAAGTGATTTTCAGACACTCTGAAGTCCAGTCCCAAGTAGAACTTTGCACCCATGTTTTTGAGCAATGGAAGCCTCATAGGAGTAAATATGTAGATTCCCAAGAGATCTTTGGGTCAGGTAGGAATGCTCATTTGAAGATAAGACTTCTTGTAACAATTGCAAATGCAGCCTCAGTATTATTTGCTCACGTGCTGTAAATATTATCAAGCCGACAGAGACGGGTGGGCTGTTGGAGGACTTCAAGCATCTTCTCTAGCTTTTTCCTCACTCGTCATTCATTTGGTTAGTCCTCCAAGAAAAGCCTTGACAATGAAGGAAGCAGCTATGCAGCCCACAGCCTGAATCACAGAGACAGGAGGTGAAGAATCTGCAGGGTTTCCTGCACTTGCCCACTTACCCCACTGACTGAGCCCCATGGAGTCATGGAATTTGTGTCCATAACCCAGGACAGGGCCACCCTGAAGTTATTGTTTAGCGAGTTCAGTCTCTGTGTTCTGAGCCGCTCTGCATTGAGACTGGGATGGAAAGAAGAGGGAAACGAGAAAACATAATTCTGGTACTCATAGTTTTTGACATACTCAAAGTTCAGAAGAGGTACCCTTTATCATATACTTGCATCGCGTACACGCCTTTTCCGATGACTTTTGCTGCAGCTCTGAGGGACAGAGTGCGCAGATCAACCTCCTTTCTAGGCAAGGTTAGTCACATACATTTCCAATAAAATAGAGACCTTCACCCCTCGCCACCTGGGTAGGTCTTTTTCTCCACTTGGACACCCCTCCTCCCTACTTTCCCGTGCTGTGTGTCTGTAGGTGAGCCGGCAGCTACAGGAATACAATCAGAACCGAGTATTCTGTGTATTCCTCCAGCCAGCTCGCTCTGTTCTCGGCTTTTCCTCTCATTCTCCATTTTCAATTTTTCCTAAATGAGTTTCTCTAGATACTGTTACTCTTTAACTTTGTCTTCCTGGTTGATTCAGTCTCTCCTTCACAAAAAAAAATTTTGGGGGGGGTTTATTTACTTCTTTGTTTATTTATTTATTTATGGCTGTGTTGGGTCTTCTTTTCTGTGCGAGGGCCTTCTCCAGCCCCGGCGAGCGGGGGCCACTCTTCATCGCGGTGCGCGGGCCTCTCATTATCGCGGCCTCTCTTGTTGCGGAGCACAGGCTCCAGACGCGCAGGCTCAGTAGTTGTGGCTCACGGGCCTAGTTGCTCCGCGGCATGTGGGATCCTCCCAGACCAGGGTTCGAACCCGTGTCCCCTGCATTGGCAGGCAGATTCTCAACCACTGAGCCACCAGGGAAGCCCACAAAATATTTACTTTGTACTTTCTTTGCATCAGAACCATGCTGGGCATTGAGAATAAACAATATATTATTTAATTCAACCAACATGTATGTGCCAGACACAACTTCAATATCCTAGTGATCTCCCAGTCTGATAGGGAAACTAGGCAAGCCAGGAGATACTTATAATGGAGAGAGGAAACTGATGCTATCCTGGGCACAGTGTGCTTGGAAAACACAGAATGGACACGGGATCTGAGTAGACCCAGAGACAGCCATGGAGAGAGGTGTATTTCTTTCACTTTGGCTGAGTCAGATTCATGGTATGGCTTTTTCCAAGTATCTGTTTAGAGAGAAATGGAACATTTTATACTGGAATACTCTCGGGGAAGAGCCAGTTCTAGTTCCAAAGAAATCTGATAAACTCAAAACCACCACGGTGTTCTTTTCCACCTCACATCCACCATCTCCTTCATCCAGCAACATCAGTACATGTGCGGAGGTTTGTTCCCCTAGGTCCCTCACCTGTATCAGCTTTCAGGCTGACAATGTAGAGCAGAACACTCAGAAAAAGTAAAATAAAATCTCTTGGGTTATTGTCATAAAATTAGTTGATATAAGATATGAAAGATAACAAAATCCCCTTGCATCTGTCCGTGTGATTAGGATTCATAGCTTATTCTGAGAAAAACTTAACATGGAAAGTTTGCTCCCCTTGCTTTGAGTTTTAATGCCACTTGATTCTGGTCTATTACAACCATTGAAGTAGAACATGGTGCAAGTATCTGTTGTGAATTTCTGCCGGTTTCCTTTTCTCCTAAGGACTGAGTCTTTGCTGGATGGAACTCAATGTTATGTATTCTTGTTTAATATCCATACAGCCCAGGAGCCTCAAAGCCCCACTAGGGAACCTGCACTTGCAAATTTAACAGTTTATATTGATAATTAAGGTGCATCCCTTTGCTACCTGGGCAATCTTAGGCCACTGAATGAAATCCTCTGAGACTGAGTTTCCCCTTCTATAAAATGTGATTTATAGTGAGTTGAATGTGGCCCCCAATAAGATATGCCGTCATCCTAGTCTCCAGAATCTGTGAATATTACCTTACTTGGCAAAAGATATGACTAGGTTAAGGATCTTGAGAGGGGAAGCTTATCCTGAATAATCTGGGTGGGCCCTACATATCATTACGTGCAACCTTATAAGAGAGGTGGAGAGAATTGGGGGGCAGACACAGAGAGGAGAAGACACCCAGAAGAAGAGGAGCTAATGTGACCACAGAGGCAGAGATTGGAGTGATGTAGCCACAAGCCAAGGAAGGCCTGTATCGACCAGAAGCTAGAAGAGGCAAGGAATGGATGTCCTCTACAGCCTTCAGAGGGAGTGTGGCCCTATAGACACCTTAATCGTAATGGCCAGAACTAGAAGAGAATACATTTGTTATTTTAAGCCATCGAGTTTGTGGCAATTTGTGACAGCAGCCACAGGAAATGAATACAAGGATAGCAGTCCCCTTGCAGGGTCAACATGAGGATCAAAGAGAATGTAGGTGCAGAACTTGGAACAAAGTAGTTACTCAGTAAATAGTGATGACTCCTCCTCCTCCTCCTGCTACTACTACTACTATTATTATTATTATTATTATTATTATTTTCTAACCAGGTGGTAGACATTCAATGTCCACGTTTTAAACACTGACGGCATAGACCTAATTTTTTAAGCTTCCAAGAGATGAACAAGCAAAAAATGAGCCCAATTCACCTTCCCAACTTCATCATTCCTTATACTTAGAATAACTACACAACCAGTTTGCCCATGTCTTGTTTTCTCCCTGTTGTCCCCACTGTAATCATAGATAGTCCCCCCTTTTCCTCCTCAGAGGGGCCTGAGTTGCTGGAATAATCATTGCTAACAATCACTGCATATGTGTCATGAGCCAGGAACCAGTCTAAGCATTTTACTTGTATGTATTCATTTAATTATCACAAAGTTCTACGGATAAAACTAGCTTTATCCTCACTGTGCCCAAGGACATACAGGTAGTGAGCAGCAAGGTGATGTCATTCCCAGAAAGTCAGAATTTAGACCTGTACTCGTAGCCACTCCGCTGTTCTGCCACTTGACAGTGCTCTGAAAGCACTTACTCTCGCACCTCTTTGCATTTATTGATGGGTTCTCAGCAGCGGTGCTAAGTCCTTGCTATATCCCAATCAGTTATGAGAAATCCCATGTACTGTTTATTACTAACAATAGTATAAGTGTTATGTTTTTGAATTATTTTCTAAATAAATTAGAGCAGATTCAAGATTAGGCTTAAGATAACACAGCACTCACTTACTTGAGATGTGAGTAACAAGAGAAAGGAGGGAAAAGCTGCAGTGACAATGGACATTCCCATAGTAACAAGTATGGGAACACCACTGAATCATGTAAGTTTCAGTGAGAAAAAAATCCTGCGAAGTTTCGGCATCCCATTGCCTTTTTCTGAAATATCTCCCTCCACCATTTTCCTGTCGGGCGTCTACTATTTCATCCAGTCTCAATTCATATGACCACAAACACATCGTCAAATGCCAGTGAAGAACAAACAGCTCCCTCTTCAGACTGTCCATCACTGATAAATCATTTTTGCTGTACATCGTATCATGCTACACTGTACAGTGATCTAGAGGCTGGTCTGTCTCCCCAGTTTCTCTGCATGACCCTGTGAGCAGGGACTGTATCTTTCTCTTTTCTGCACCCCAGACACCAATCACAGTTCTTTGCACGTAGAAGAGGCTTCCAAGCTATTAGTTTGTGGGTCAGACTGTGTCTCACTACACCATGCACGTTTCTTTAGCCTAGGCTGCCATTCCATAAACACTTTGCCCAAGAAACCAATAGTCAGCATTCACTTGGCGAGAATTTATTCAATATTCACTCTGTTCCAGGTAGGGAGCGAGAAGCTGAGAATACAAAGATGAACTTTACTGTCTCTTCTCGCTAGACAGAGAGTCGTCTAGTGATTCCTATAAGAGGCGAAACCTGTATTCTGTGTGCTGGTTTAGAAGGACTTACCAAGAAGAAGAAGAGGAGAAGGTGCCTCTGGATCTGTGCTACTCAGAGTGGGGCCTGAAAATCATCAGCATCAGTAGCGCCAGCAGCATGAGGGAGCTTGTGAGAAGTGCAGAATATCAGACCTCACCGCAGACCTACCGAATCAGACCCTGCGATGTAACCAGGCCCCCAGGTGTGCCACAAGCACATTAGAGCTTGACGAACACTGATGGAGACAGTGAGACAGTGTGGGTAAAGGCAAGAAAGAATGATTCCACTTGGCTCTTAAGGGGACACCATAAGTTGTTCTGTGCAGCTGGAGAGAAAAGTGCAAATTCGGGCTTGGGTAAAGCTGAGGCTGGAAAGGTAGGGTGGGTCGGATCTTGAGAGCACGATCTGTCACCCTGGGAGTTTGAATTTTATGGTGAACGTGAACGTTGTGAGCGTTCATGGAGGATGGTATGCAGGAGAGCAACATGATCACGCATGTTGTGAAAAGATCACTTGGAGGGATGGGAGGCAGTGCTGTGAAGGGGGCAGTCTACAGGTAAAGATTAATTCAGAAGCCGGTTAAATTGTTAGATGAACACAACTGCAGTTGTGGGCTGGGGGCTGAGAAAAAGAAGAAAAGCTTTAATATATGAAGAGAGCCAGGGTTTTTTATATTCATGTTCGATTATTCTTTAGGCTTAAACATTTTAATTTTACAATCTTTATTGTGATTGTTACTATGATGAGGAACTGTATTTAATTGCAGGGTAACAAAAATCGAGAAGCCATAACCCCAGTCTGGGAAGTTTACACACTTAGAGGAGAAGGCAGACAAAAAAATCATTAGCAGACCATCTATTAGATATGAACAAATACTGTAGAATCACAGAGGCGGGCAAGAATGACTAAATCCTGACTGAGCCAATAAGGCAAAGCTGCAGAGAAGAAGTTACATATGGGCAACTGAATAAAACACAATAATAGGGAGGGAATATATCGTTATGGTTGAAAGCATGAGTTCTGGAGTCAGAGTGCTTAGGTTTCAATAAGCCATCTACATGTACCTGCTTAGGTTGGATAAACCATCGATATGGACTGGCCCTATACGACCTTATGCAAAGTATTTAATCTTTGTTTCATCTTTAGAATGGGGATGATAATAAATGGCCCATCTCATGGGGTTGTCACAAGAACTAAATGAGACATGTCAAGTTTTTAACACAGTGTCCAGAATCTGGTAAGCACTCAAAAAAATGCTACCTTTTATGACTACAATATATAAGCGGAATCTTGAATGATAAGAGGGTGTTTTCCAGAGAGAGAAAAGCTGAAAAGAATTTCTGGCAGTGGAAAGTGTCTATGCACAGGCAGGGAAAGGTGCTAGAGCAGTAAGTTTGGGGAATACGGCACAAAGCCTGGAATGACATTCTCAGAAACTTCCATTTTATCTTGAGGATACTGGGTATGGATGCAACAGAGTACTATGATGATGTTCATTTGTTAGGAAGCATTACAGATGGAGTAAAATGAGAAGAGCCTGGAAACAGAGTGAACTACTCAGAGTGTGCTGCAGCAAACTTGACAAGAGACGATGGTCAAAATAATGTTAGTGATAAAGAGGGGTATGGCCAGATTCAAGAGACATCTCTGAATTCGAACTCCTAGGCTTCAGTGAGCAATTAGGTAACAGAATGACTCTGAGTTTCTGTGTAGGGTGAGAAGAATGATGATGGTCTCATCTTGTGTCATTGTCAGGCCTTAGGGGGCAGCTACAAATAATGGAAAACCAAAAATAGCAGAGATTCGCAACATAGAAGTCTATTTCTCTCTCAAGAGTAGTCCAGAGCTAGGCAATTCAGGACTGATACGATGCCCAGCGGTGTCAGGGACCAAGGCTCCTTTGATCTTGTTGATACCATGCAAGGACTCTCTTCCCAAGGTCACCTCATGATTCAAGTTGCTGCACCAGCTCTAGCTTCAACCATCATCTCCTCATCTCAGCCATCAGGAAAAAAGAAGTGGATGAAAAAGAAAAAATGCTTTCAATGACACTCATTTAAAGGGGGGTCTCAGAAGCTGTCACATGACCCTTTCACTTGCATCATATCAGAAAGAATAAGCAAGGGAGGCAAGTAGGTAGATTTACTTGGAGTGCCCAGTTAATAGCTAAAGATTCTATTGCTATGTTATGTTAGAAGGCTACAGGAGATCCTGGGGAATAAGAAGCAATCTCTGCCATAACCAGACAAGGAATAGGGCAGGGAAGAAGGTTGAGGGAAAAATCAAGATTGAGATGAAGGTAGCTATGGGGACAGTTAATGAAAAGCACCCAGGAGGCAGTTGGAGACATGTCTCTAGAGATTAGGAGAGAGGTGTGAAGACATACATAAGAAGTTTACATTCCTTCCCTCCTGCTTCTAGTTGTCGTGAAATAAACCTTTGAGGCTCTGAAAGTAGCCGGCTTACTCCATCCATAGAGCAATTTGTTGGCATGACAATAAACCCACAACAGAAATTATTACACTATGATTGTCAAAAACACAGTAATTCACAAGGTTTACAGGTACGAACCTTCTCCCAGGATTGCTCAGTAGCTCTGCTACTGATGCCTACGGGTGGGTCATATTTTTCCCATGTCGGATTTTGGAGCTGACATTTGCTTCATGATTTGAGGCTATGAGCATTTGAAATCCCTTAGAGCAACTTTTTTTTTTTTTTTAATTTTTATTTATTTATTTATTTATTTATTTTTGGCTGTGTTGGGTCTTCGCTGCTGTGCTAGGGCTTTCTCTAGTTGCGGTGAGCGGGGGCCACTCTTCATAGCGGTGCGCGGGCCTCTCACTGTCGCGGCCTCTCTTGTTGCGGAGCACAGGCTCCAGACGCGCAGGCTCAGTAGTTGTGGCTCACGGGCCCAGTTGCTCCGCGGCACGTGGGATCTTCCCAGACCAGGGCTCGAACCCGTGTCCCCTGCATTGGCAGGCAGATTCTCAACCACTGCGCCACCAGGGAAACCCAAGAGCAACTTCTTTAAAACAAACTTCATATCCCAGTGCTTATGCTCTGTCAGGAATAACATTTATTTTCATGACTCTAAAATTATAGAATATCTTTTGAGAGACAGAAGTCTTGGAATTCATGATACCTGGAAAGCATGGGTACCCCCACCCTGTCCCCAAGTGTGACACCCTCAGAGCAAAGGTCAATCACTATTGACCTCAAGTTGGCCTTATATTTCTAAGGGACTCCTCATGTATTTCTGTGAGTAACTTATATGGTGAAAGGTCTGAAAATCAGGTGCATGTGGGCCAGTTTGGGAAATCTTGAGAAGAGGGAAGCTGAGCAGGATTTTAAGTTTCCAATATCAGAAACATGGGCAAGAAACACACTTATCTATAAAATGGGACCAAGAGGAAGAAGTGACAAGGAAGCAGACTGAGCCCAAAGGTAGGCAATCTAACCCTTGAAAATAACGTATTAAATAAATTTCTTTAGTAAAGTAAGAGAATAGGAAGGTATGCCTGATGTAGTAAAGACTACACAGCATCAATCAACACCCTATTCAACAATAAAACACTAGAGGCATTTCCATTCAAATTAGAAATTAAACAATGATGCTTACTGTTGACACTTCGACATTATTCTGTAAATTCTAGAGACTGAAATACAACAATAAAAGAAATAAGATGGATAATCGCTGGAAAGGTGACAAAAAATTCATTACTTGCAGATGATATAATTTATATTTTTACCCAGAAATCCCAAGCAAATCAACTAAAATCTATTTAAACAAATAACAGTTTAGGAAGATAGCCAAGTAGAAAAAAATGTAGAAAATCAATAGCTTGCCTATATATCAGCAGCAATGAATTAGAATACGTGGTGGAAAATGATCCCATTAGTAATGAAATGAAAAATATCAATTTCTTGTAATATACCTAAGAGTTTGCTGTTCTAAGCGCAAGGGCACGTAAGCAGAGTAAGCAGAATCTATTTGATTCCCAAGCCCTCATTAGCACAGTGAGTGCCATGCTTAGGCTGGGCTCAGCTCCAGGAGAGAGCCCCACATGGCCTCGCTCATTTATATGGGGGAGGAGGGGCAGAGGGAAACACCAAGTGTCTTTGCAATGATGTGAGTTAAATGTGTTTTTTTGTTTGTTTGTTTGTTTGTTTTTTAACATCTTTATTGGAGTATAATAGTCAGAAAGAGAAATAAATGTGTTTTGAGAAAGAGCCTTATTATAAAAGACAGAGAGTTGAGGCATCAGGAGCTCAGCCTGGAGATCTTGAAAATCAACACTCTCTCTATCTGCCAGAGATTTTCTGTCCTACTGTTGAGCCAGCACAGACCTGCTGACAGCTCATAGCAAAGCTACCAGACAGGGGAATGAGGCTGCCTCCAAGGCCACACAAAGGGGACAAACTTTTATCTCTCCTCACAAGTAAAGAGCAATGCCTCCATTAGGAGAAGAAAAGAATTTTCTGTGAGGTATTACAGAATATTTCAACAATATTTTTATGCTATTTACTCATTCATTCACTGAAAAATATAGTCTGAGAGTCTACTCTGCTGGCCACTGTCACAAGTGCTAGGCATACGACGGAGAACTCTCAGGGAGCTTGTGGTCTAGTGGGAAAGACAGTTAACAAGTAAGCAAATAAATAAATGTATAAGTAAAATTACAATAAACATTAGAGGCGGTGCTAAACAGAGGGCGGAGCTAAAGCATAACCCAGAGGCTGGGACAAGGGAGGTAGGCTGCTTTAGTCAGGATGGCCAGGCCAGGAGAGTAAGAGAAGATGACATTTATGGTGAGACTTGACATATTAGGAAGAGCCTATCATCCAAATAGCCAGAAAAACAGTATTTCAGGAAGAAGAGACAACATGAGCAAGGCCCTGAGTTCAAAAAGAGCTAGATGTGTTCCAAGAACAGAAAAAAAGGCCAATTGTGTTAGAGATCAGAGGGCAAGAAGAATGAATGGTGCCCGATGAAACTGGAGAAGTAAATGAGTGTGGCCTTGGAGACCACATTAAACGGCTTGGATTACATTTGAAGTGCAATGGGAAGCCATTGATGGGTAATAGAAGATTATGTTATCAGGTTTATGGTTTTAAAAAATTACTTTGGCTCAGCAGGCACTATGGATCAGAGACCATGAAGGACAGTATGATTAGAATACAGGAGAAACATGATCATTGCCTAAAATAAAGTGCCAAAAATGGAGACAGAGAGACGAAAATAAATTCACGTAATAGCCTGGAAATAGAATCAAAAGGAGTTCTGCAGGATTATATGCGTAAGGTGAAAGAGGAAAAGGAATCAAGGAAGACTCCCAGACTTCTGACTTGAGCAACACGGGTCTTGGTGAAGCGGCTAAGACTGGACAAGGTAGAGTTTAGGGGAAGGAAGCTCAAGAGTTCAGTTTTTTTTTTTTTTTTTTTTTTAATAATACCATTTTTTTTTTAATTTTTATTTATTCATTTATTTATTTATTCATTCATTTATGGCTGTGTTGGGTCTTCGTCTCTGTGCGAGGGCCTTCTCCAGTTGTGGCAAGTGGGGGCCACTCTTCATCACGGTGCGCGGGCCTCTCACTGTAGCGGCCTCTCCTGTTGCAGAGCACAGGCTCCAGACGCGCAGGCTCAGCAATTGTGGCTCACGGGCGTAGTCGCTCCGCAGCATGTGGGATCTTCCCAGACCAGGGCTCGAACCCGTGTCCCCCGCATTAGCAGGCAGACTCTCAACCACTGCGCCACCAGGGAAGCCCAAGAGTTCAGTTTTGAACATAATAAATTGAAGAAGGCTGTGAGATGCCTACAAGGGCCATCAAGTAGGCAGTCAGGTATAAGAGCCTGAACTCCAAGGAGAGGTTTAAGCTAAAGACATAAGTGGAGCTGTCAGCATATCATAGCATATTAAGCCAGGAAGAGAATGAAATTGCCTAGGACAGTGGTTCCAAACTGAGTCACGCTATTTGCCATATCTGTGTAGCACATCTATGTGCTTTATTTACTTTTTCTAGAAATGTACCAAAATGTTCACTTAAGTACCCACTTTAGTCTCTTTCAAAGCTGTAATATCTGTGAAATCTCCTATTATGATAGTTACATTCCAGTTTAACATGCATCTACAATCAACTTTGATTCCAGCAGGAGAATGCATAATTCAGGAAATACTCGCTGAAGAAGAAGAAACGTTGAGACGGAATATAAGAGAACCTAGGACTGAGTAGAAGAACTTGAATATTTAGAGTTGGGGTAGAGGGGAAAAAAGACCCTGTAAAATGCCTGCAAAGCCTGAGCAGCCAGAGATGTAGGAGGTACACCAGAAGAGTGGGGTGTAATGTGCTACATAGAGCCCCCTTCAGGGCTGGATGATTTATTCCTTCCACCTAGGAAATTACGCTCAGCTGGAAAGAGCTACCTTACCAGGGGTCACACCCCCTCCTCAGGGGCCAGCCACATCCAAAGTTGTCCAGAGGCTCTAAAGACCATGCCCCTCACCACAATTCAGGACATCTCTAAAGGGTCTCAGAGCTCTCATGAGGTTGGCCAAAGCCTCTGTGGAGCCCAATATCTCCTTCTGCTCCATCCTGATTCCCTTCCTTCTTCATAGGTAGCAATTCCAGGAGCACCCTTCTGCAGGCTGATTGAGATCAGCCTCAAAGTCAGCTCCCTGGGAAGCCATCCTTCATCGTTCGGTATCACAGAAGGCAATAGGGAAGTGTGCTTCAAGGCAAAAAAGAAGGATATTGAACAGTCAAATAAAAAGTTATAACATCATTCTTGGTGGGAAGTCTCAATGTTTGCAAAGATAAACATTTTTACCAAATTAATGTGGGTATTGTTTGGAAGAGGGAAAAAAATGATTTTAAGATCCAACAGGAAGTAAAAAAGTGAGAAACATTTTTTAAAATCTTTGAAAAGGAAAAAAAATAAGAGGAGGTTTCCATTTCTCTAGAATCTAGATATCAAAATGCACTGAAGAGCTACAGTAAGTAATATAGAATGGGGTTGATAACAAAATAAAATAAAGATAAATAAATGGAAAGCCCAACATGAACTCGAATCAATACACATATAAATACATAAAGATAAGTAAAAATTATTCAGGCAAATGTGAGAGAGTTTTCCAGCAAAGGAATTTATATTTTCAAGACCCGAGAAGTTTGAGAGAGGAAAACAATTCAACAAAAAAATGTTTTATATTTATTATCAAGAGCCTACTTAACCACATAAAAACCATCTAAGGCTGTGCTGTCCAACATGGTAGCCACTAACACCGTGTGCCTATATGTATTTCAAATATTGTTAGTGTGAATTGAGAGATGCTGCAAGTATAAAATACAGACTAAATTTAAAAATTTTTTCATATTAAAAAGTATATAAAATACTGCATTAATAATTGTTATATTGATTATGTTTTAAAATCATAATATTTCACTATATTGGGTTAAATATATTCTTAAAATTAATTTCACCCTTTTTTTTTTTTTACTTTTTTAATGTGGCTGCTAAAAAATTTGAAATTACATATATGGCTCACATTTATGGATAATATTATATTTCTTTTTTTTTTTTTTTGGCTGTGTTGGGTCTTCGTTTCTGTGCAAGGGCTTTCTCTAGTTGCAGCAAGAGGGGGCCACTCTTCATCGCGGTGCGCGGGCCTCTCACTATCGTGGCCTCTCTTGTTGCGGAGCACAGGCTCCAGATGCACAGGCTCAGTAGTTGTGGCTCACGGGCCTAGTTGCTCCGCGGCATGTGGGATCTTCCCAGACCAGTGCTCAAACCCGTGTCCCCTGCATTGGCAGGCAGATTCTCAACCACTGCGCCACCAGGGAAGCCCTTATATTTCTATTGGACAGGGTTGACATGAAAGCTTCAAGCCTGGAAGGGAAATGATTAGCTTTGCATTTTTAAAAGATCTCTCTGGCTTCAGGGTGTCATCATCCAATCTCCTCCCATCCATAAGTGCTTGCTGAGTTCTTGACCTGTACTTGCTCCTCCCCATCCTCTTTCCATCCCCTTGTAACACTTCCTCCCCTTCACATTATCCTCTTGAGGAAAGGTCTTATCCTAATATACACCAGGCCATTTGCAAAGGATTTCAGGTGTTGCTGTTGTTTAACTGTAGAATGTAAGATTGTATCCCTTTAGGATAGAAAGGCAAATATGGGGAAGCATGGAAGACAGATACACAATATAGCATGTGACATCACCTCAAGTTGCTGAGTGCAACCTCCCTGTCCAGAAGACCATCACTGCACAATCGTCTTCCCATGTTGGCCAGTACCTCCCCTGACCCCAAAGGACAACCAACCCCTACAGGCTGGCCAGTACCAAATCAACTCTTCCCTCATCAGCATCTTACTTCTCTACTTCAGCAGTGCTCAGGGCTCCCCAGGAGCTACAGCAATGTCTTGAGTTAGGAGATGTGAGGTGTGCCTGTGGAAAGGCCCCACCACCTCCATTAGCTTAGGGTATCTCTAGCGGTTAATTCAGGGAGCTCAAGAGTAACTTTAACCTGACCTTTACCAACTCTGGCCATAGCTTTTCATTGTACACATAAGCCTTGGGGGGTTTCAGGGGTGGCAGTGGCTGACACCTGCTGGCAGAGTGGTCATGGAAGGTCTAAGTTAACCTCAGGTCTGAAGGACACCAGATAAGATTAAGTCTCTCCTAGATGACTGAGTGATTGTGCAGTAAGCTCAAGCTTGGAAAAGCCAATGTATATGAAAACACAGTAACTGACCCCCTAGAACACACTTGATAATTGCTGTTGAATCTGAGTCTGCACTGCCTTCAAGGGTTCATTGCTATTAAAGAGCTTTGATCATTACTAATGCACTGGGAGCTGGAGGGAAGACGCAAAGCAAGGGATCTTCAAAGCCAAGCAAGAGACCAGGGCTACTCTTTGCTAGCTGGGGGTGGCAAATTGAAAAGCCTATCAGAACCAGGCAGGAAATGTAAAGGAACGAAGCAGGCCAACCCTGAGAATGGAAAGTACACTCCCAGTGTTTGTAAGTGAGACCCTACAATTCAATCCATAAGTCTTGTCAGTTTCTAAAGAAGCTGGATGCAGAGATTGGATTTATATGAAATTACTCACTTTTTAAAAGTTAGCAACAAATTCACTAAATACACATACGCACCAACACATACACACACACACATTCATACACGCACACCACTATGCAGAACCAATGAAACTCACCTGTGGACCCTTATCTGGAGCTAGCTGGTCTCTGCATACCTGGGGGCAGACCAGGTAGTGTGGCTTAGCTTTAGATCAGTGATTTCTAACCTGTGGTCTTTAAATCTTTGGCTGCTGTTGTGTTTATGTGTTATGTTTGTTGAAAAGAATTAACCATAAAAAATAAGTAAGCATCAGTTTCATTTTTGATATTAGAACTAAAAAGCCAAGTCAAAGCTGTCAGCAAGAGCAACAGGCTTCAAGCATAGAGGATGAAAGGCAGAGGAACAAAGACAACGTTAGAAAAACACCTGGTAATCAATGAGAGGTATGTACTAGACAGATAAAGAAATTAACCTGTAAACATGTTTTTCTTCCAGTCAGCCCGTTGGGGTTGGCGTTTATTTTTTATGTAAACAGTTATCTCTATTGAGATCAGCACACTGGGGCCAGCTAATCTGCATATGACACAAACCAGATCCAAGGTCTGATAAAAGAATGCAACTTGCCACACTGATAGTTCACCAAAAGGGCTCTTCGGATTGAACTCCTGTGTGTGCCTTCTGAAAAAGACAGGAGAGAGTGGCCCCAGCCTTCCACGCCAAGATCTAGCTTCCTCCTGTGCAGTTAGACAGAGAGATGGCAGGGCAGGGGGCAACAGCGCAGCATCCTGGGGACTCCGGAGCAACATGAACAGAGTCCAAGCCTTCTTTGTTTTCCCCTTGTGCTTCGCTTAATGATGATACTTCTGGCCGTGATAATTAGTCATTCAATATTACTCTCATTGGCTATTATCCCAACCCTCTTGCTGGATATTTAAAATAGGTTTTAACCAGCTTAACAAACTTGTGATTGCCATTAACTTACCTGGCTCTGAATCTGGAGGTGACCACACCAACGTAAAAGGATCTACCCACCAGGTGCCAGTATGTACCAGACACTGGATATCTAGAGATCCAAAAATAATGAGGACGCTCCCTTGTCTGGAAGAGCTCACATTCTAGTGGCAGAGTATCCATTTAAGCACGCCAACCGAGAGATTTTCATTGCCCACCTCGTTTCTCCCACAGTTGCCACGTCCCTCCAATCAGAACATTCCATGGCACCAAGCCTGGTATTAGTTATATGTTTGTAATTTTCAAGCCCTGAAACCGGAAAGATAGTTAATTTAGGAAGTGCCTCTCCACCGTGCCCCGGGAGGTTTCGTTTCCGTAAGGGTACCAAAAAATCCATATTTAAAATAAAAATCCCCTGAAGGGTTTCTTGCGATCACTCTGGCATCTTACCCCTCACTTCACTCCCCATCCCCAAAGCCCTGACTAGTTCTGCTAGTTATTGAACTACCAGTCTCAGGGCCTGAAAATCATAACCATGGTCCTGACGCAAAGCTCTGCTCACAAAGACTGTTCAAAGCCATGGAATGCTCTGGCTCTTTCATAATTGTAAGAGATATTGAAATGAAGCACATTCTATTCTCTCCACAGGGAGAGTTTTTCCTTTTTTCCCCTTCTGTTCAAAGACTCCTCCTGGTACCCTGATAGCATAATAATTTGCTTTTCTCTCCTCTTTATGCATGCTTGTGGACACAAACTCCTCTGTTTTTGTCCTACTTCAATAAAAATTATCGACACAAACTTTACAATGAATGGCCCTGATATAACTGATTGTTCTCCCATTGAGTAATAATACTCATAAAAAGAAATGGAAGGCACGAGAAGAATCAGAGAGCGGGCAGAAATTGGAATCGTAGAGGGAAACTGTTTAGCATTTATAACTTCCATAAACTTAACCTTGTATTTGTGTCAGCTACTTTATAGTTTTCCAATTTACTTTTTAATTGAGTCCTTTTTTTAGCCATGTTTGGAAGGTATAACTCTAAGTCGTCTTTCAAAACCGCACCACTTTAGTTCAGTTCAATTGATTGTTCCTTGTATTTATTATTCTTGTGCCTAACATACATCACTTACCATTTGGCCAAGTGCAAATGCAATTTACCATGCATCAAGCCACTTACACAGCAGACGTGCATTAGTTAATATTTTATTTGGAGTGATCTTTTCCATGTTTGCTGTTAGCCTTGATCACTTCCAGCTACCATATTGTTTAAGTTATAAAGACAGAAGGAATGACCCAAGTGAACTGATTTACTTGCCGACTGTATAGTCTAACCATGGGATATGAGGTTGTTGTTAAAGGCACATAAATGTGAGTTAATTGAACCAACTTGGGCCCCAGACTCTCCAAAAATTCTACAGAAATGTGAAAATTGCCGTTTCTGGCTTCCTTTTCAGTGTGGTTTACCAGAACTGCCCTGGAGTTGAAAAATCAAATTCTGGCTCTGCTACCCTCACATTCTGTGACTTTAGGCTCTGTTCTCTGACTTTGCTTTCTGTCTATTGCCTGGTCCTGGAATACCCAGAGACTGCTTCCTAAAGAGAAGTTTCACTGTCTTTTACCAGAAAGGTGAATCAAGAGAGATTGATCAGTCCACAAGGAGGGGGACTGAGTGAATAGCAAAAAAGGGAGATGTGTGGAGCCAAGAATAGGGAGTCTTTAAAACCCAGGAAAGGGCAGTTCAAGAAACTAGAGGTGGGAACAGGCAAACAGGAGGCAGATTAATTCAGACATATAGGTCCTTAGCTCTATTTAAAGAGAATAGATATCTGTTGATCTTGAGTATCATGTTTGCCATTCTCAGTGCATTCAGAAAACCGGATGAAAGTTACATGGGAAGGCGTTTTCATTCAGTATTTAGCTGGGAGCAGAGGATGCCTTGATGAAGACAGCAGACGCATTTCCTACCCTCCCAGGGCTCACAGTCAAAGACATTTTAAAGGACTATGGAGATGCGAGTTGTCACCATTGTTGTTAGTGTTGTTGAAATGAGATCAGTCCTGATTCCTCCTGCTAGAAAAGACAATTATTTTGAGGTTTTTAAGTAAATGCTACTAAAAGAGGTTTTGTCACTGGGAAGATAGCATCTCATGGTTTTCATGGACTTTAATTCAAGCATTCATTCAGCTCCTAATTCTAATTCTAACCCACTCACTCAGAACGTGTAATCCTTCAATCAGCTTCTAATTCTTAATGTCTATACAAATTAAAGAAATATATTTAAAACATATATATTTATCTGTAGACAGCTCTGATTTCTATTTATATTGGCAAGTCCCATTTAGACTTATGCATTCTTCCCATATGCCCATAGCACTTTCCACTTGTATCTATGATAGAGGTTGTCTGATTGTATTAATTATTCCTACTACTTCTTTGAGGACAAAACTTATGTCTTAAGCGTTTTTGTGTCACTGGCACCAAATGCAACTACCAGGCACCTACCACGTGACAGGCACTGTGGAAACCACTGGAGATACAGAGATATAGAGATGAGTCTTTTCCATAGCTCATAATCAAGTGGGGCAGACATATTTGCAAACAAATAATTGCAATAGTGTATTATGGGTTGCATCATTTAGCATGCTTTAGGCTACAAGTAACAGAAAAGTTCCCTTTCCATCTTTACTTCCCTTTCCAACTTTCCTTCTATTCTCACATTCCTTTCACTTCCCATGCTGAGGCAGAGATGCTGACGTCTGAAGAAGCTGGGTGAGGAGAGGGTATGGCATGGAAGCGGCAGAGGGAAGGGGACTGGAGTGCTTGGAAGTTGAGCAAATAAGTTAATTGATAGAGCAAATAAGTAAATACACTTAGGATACCAGAAGCCACGTTTCTCACTGTCTGAGAAGGTATTTTATAAGCATGGAAAAGAGGAGACTAGAAAGAACCTTGAAGTATTAGACTGGGGTTTTAAGCCTCAGTATGAACTTGTAGCGTTCTTAATACACATATTCAGATAAATATGGAAATAGCAGCTGATGTAGATGTGCGAATGCATGTACATGCATACATATATATATACATACATACATATATGTATATTCCTAACTCTATCCTCTGAGATTGTCTAGATGCAGGGGTACCCTAGAAGCAACGATCGCATTGAATACCCAGATGGTGGTTTCTAAATGACATCCTCCGCTAGAATCTGGTCATGGGGAAACATCAGGCAGACCCAAATAAGAGTCATACTGTAAAATGAAAGACCTATACTCTTTAAGACTGTTAAGGATGTGAGAGACAGGAAGAGATTGAAGACCTGTTCCAAACTGAAGGAAACTGATGAGACATGATAACTAAAGGAAAACATGTTCTTGGATAAGATCCTGGGTCGGAAAAGAACAAGAAGCATTACTGCTTCTTGAAGTAGTCAATGTATACTAAAGTTGGATCTTAGTAAATGCCTCTGAGTTGCTATTTAAAGATTCAAAACTTTGAGACTATTAACTGTTTTCAGCACTTGCAAAAGTCTCGTTAGTTACAAAGTTTTCATTTTTTCTCGAACATTTTGTTGCCTTCATATGGGTGAATAGCCAATAAAGGAATTTTTTTTTAAGGATTTTTAATGGACACATCTGATTGTAAAAAAGACTGTTCTGTGAACATTATCCCAAAGCCTCACTGCTAATGACAATAAAATGAGGTTACATTTATATTAACATCCAAATTACAATGGCTTAGCACCTCCACCAGCTACACTGCAGCTCAAAGTATACACACCCACTGTTATTTCTGAGTCTATGCTCTTCTTGTTCTAGTTCTTCATCAAGCCTCCGGGCTAGAGTCCCTAGACATGATCTGCTGCAGCTCACAGGACACACAGGAGGTTTGGGAAGTTGTGTTGGTCTCCCTATGTCACTCAAGCCCAAGTCTGGAAGATAACTCTCCCTTGATTCTCAATAGCATCACTGAGACCTGGCTTGAATTTCTTACAAGACACTGGAAGTTTAACCACAAGTGGAGGAAATAACATTACACGCAGTAAGGTATTCCTGCTACTAGATGTGATACTCTGGGGGCCCATGGGCCCCACACTTACGCTCAATGGTATCTCCTAAAGTGTCCCGCTGCCTAGCTCCCAACCTTCTCCCAAAAGACTGACTCCTCTTTACCCTCACCGCTATGTGCTCCATACATTCCCACAACCCAAAGTCCAGGTACATCTGCCCTGAAGCCCAGAGAGAAACAAGATTTTCCCTCCCTCCAATCCTTGGGCTGACTTCTCAATTTTCCTTTCTGTCTCTGGTTCGTCTTTGCCAGGATAGTAGAACTTGCTACAAGAAAAACCCTGATCATGGACTTAACCTATGGCCCCAACAGTTGCAAAAGAACATGCTCTGAAATCTCAGTAAATTCCAGGTTAATATAACTGAAATAATGTGTAGGACATTGTTATGGACTGAATCGCATCCCCCCCAAAAAATATTCTTGGCTGGAAAATGTGGCTGTATTTTGGAGAGAGGGTCTTTAAAGAGGTAATTAAGTTGAGTCATTAGGGCAGGTTGTAAGCCAATATGACTGGTATCCTTACAAGAAGAGGAAATTTGGATACAGACACATACAGAGGGAAGATGATGTGAAGGCAAAGAGAGGAGATAGCCATCGACAAGCCAAGAAGAGAGCCCTGGAACAGATGCTTTCCTCGAGGTCTTCAGAAGGAACCAACCCTGCTAACACCTTGATCTCAGACTTGTAGCCTCCGGAATTGTGAGAAAATATACTTCTGTTGTTTAAGCCACCCAGTCTGTGGTTCTTTGTTACAGTAGCCCTAGCAAGCTAATACAGATGTCGAGTTTGAATTGTGTCAAGCTACGTCCAGTTTCCTTTTGGTCTTTCTTCCACTGGAAGGCAGAAGATAAAACTTTGAGTCTTAGTAGTTTCACATTTTTTGCCAATGACTACTAACAGGAAAATGGAATTTTCCACAAAAATAGTTCATAGGCACAAAACATTCTAACGGTAAAATTTATATATAGAAAAAAAAAAAAGCGTTTTCCTAACCCCCTTCCCCTAACCGCCTCCACCAAGAAAATAAAAGCCAGCAAACTCTCCAAGATAGATTCCTGGTTCAACCATAAATAGCCATTTATGTTTGCAGAGAAAATAATAAACTTCTTAGTGTGAAAAAATCTACCTCATGATTTTTCACAAGTACCTTTACAAATGTGTAAAACATAACAAAAGAATGATATGCCCCAAAGAAGAATTCAAATCTCCATCTCTTAACAAAGAGAAAAGCAGTTGAAAACTTCAAAATGAAAACTACGCTCACATTCGACACACCAAGAAAGAACTGAAGTTGATTCAGGGCGCTCCCTCTCTCATTCCATGGTGTGTGAGTTGTATCCAAATTACTGACGAATGAAATAAATGGAATGAGATGGAAAAGGAGGGTATTTATTTCATTCTCTGCTAAGAGAGTGAAGCTGCCCACGATCAGAGCCCAGCTTCCCTGAGGACCACCTTATTTCTCCCCATCCTAATTCATCCTTTTTCCTCGTGCCTTCCTCCTTATCTCAGTTTGCATCTCTTCTGTTTACTGAGTCCCCCACATCTTTCCCATTTCTTTCCTCTAGCTTTCATCACTGCCTTTTCCTTCCCTGCTGCTACATGGATGACACACCTCTGTTTGGAGTTGGAATGCTCTGTTTCTTGGATTCAAAATGACAGAAAAGCCATCGACACCTAGAGCAGCAGTGAGAGCGGCAGTGTGGTAGGTAGACCAATGGTGGCAAACGAGGTCATTTTAGGGAGTCCACAAATGAATTTTTAAATTTAATGGAGTTTTAAATTTAACTGTACATTAGAAAAACTAGAACTGGCACATCAAATCTTTAAATCCTGACGTAAATGAGCGGATGGCGGAAGAATTTTGAGGCTTAAGAGGGTTTTCCAGGTGACCCTGAAATCAAACCACATTAGATTTTACAAACCTAAGTGCTTTCCCTGACACTTTTAACAACTGAAATAGTGCAGGTCTCCTTCCCATAAAGTCTCAGAGCACCGTGTACCTCTCCTTTACAGCACTTAGCCCAATTATAACCCATTCTTTGTGTAACTGTTTGTCAAACGGTCATCTTTACTACCAGAATGTTCACTCTGAAATCGGTCCCATGACTGCTTGTTTCCTACTGTATCCTTTGATCTCAGCACATTCTTTGGTATATATTAGCATTCCTTAAGTGTTTCTAGAATAAATGCATGAAGAAATAAATGCATAAATAAAGCTGGCTCTAATTTGATGATGTATCCATCACTTTCCTAAGAAGATTTCTGAGCAAAAGAAGGAAACCATCATCTAAGAATTTGGCCCATCAGAAAATGAGTGGGTTAAGTGCATAGTGCAGGGAAAAAAGAACAGTGGGCTCAGAGTTGCAAGACCACAGTCTGAGCCTTAACTCTACCAATAACTAACTGGTTGAGTGACCTCTTTTTTATCTCCCAAGTCATTCCACCTCTACTGACCTTGTTTCCCATGTGCAGAATGAATAAATGTTCTCTAAGACATGTTCCTATTTGGGTGCTATGCAGTCAAGTCAAAATAGTTCAAGAAGAGGATCCTTAAGGCTGTGCCTTTCTTTTCCTCTTCCTGTGTATGTACGTGTTCAACGACTATTATTTAGGAGTAAAGCTTCAAAAAAACAATGCTCTCATGAGCGGAGAAGATGTCAAACATCTGGCTAACCAAAAAAAAAAAAAAAAAAACCTCTAAAATCCTATGGGTTCTGCTGGTGGGAATATACATGAAGCAGCCACTGTGGAAAAGAGTTTGATTCTTCCGCAAAAAGTTAAACGTAGAATTAATCAGCATATGACCCAGCAATTCCACTCCTATGCATATACCCAAAAGAATTGAAAGCCAGTATGCAAACAAAAACTTGTACATGAATGTTCATGGTAGCGTTATTCACAATTGCCAAATAAGGAAACAATCCAAATGATGAATGGATAAACAAAATATGGTTATATCCATACAATGGCATATTATTCAGTCATAAAAACAGATAAAGTACTGATACATGCTAAAACATGGATGGATGAACCTCAGAAACATGCTAAGTGAAAATAGCAACACACACAAGGTCACATGTATGATTCCATTTATATAGGATATCCAGAATAGCTAAATCTGTAGAGACAGAAAGCAGATTAGTAAGAAGGACAGAATGAGGAGTGACTGCTTTACTGGATACAGGGTTTCCTTTTGGGGTGATGAAAATATTTTAAAACTAAATGGAGGTGATGGTTGCATAACATTGTGAAGGTATTAAATGCCACTGAATCATATATTTTTTTAATATGATAAGCCATTTATTTATTTATTTGTTTGTTTGTTTGTTTGTCATGTCATGCAGCATGTGGGATCTTACTTCCCTGACCAGGGATCAAACCCGTGCCCCCCTGCATTGGGATCACGAAGTCTTAACCACTGGACCACCAGGGAAGTCTCTGAACTATATACTTTAAATGGTTAATTTTATATTAGATTAATTTTACCTCAATTTTTAAAAGCCTATGTATTCTATTTTATAAAAATATACAGTCATGTTTTCAAAAACAGTCACTCAATATCAAATAAAAGCTTTTATAAATCTATAAAAATTGATGGTAAGAATTTTAGGCAGGAATAAACAATCTGCCACCCACGACTGTAACATTCTGAGCTTTAAGATATGGACCTTGATATCATTACAGCCACCAAAATCTAAAATTATTCAGGGCTTCCCTGGTGGCGCAGTGGTTGAGAGTCTGCCTGCCAATGCAGGGGACACGGGTTCAAGCCCTGGTCTGGGAAGATCCCGCATGCCGCGGAGCAACTGGGCCCGTGAGCCACAATCGCTGAGCCTGCGCATCTGGAGCCTGTGCTCCGCAACGAGAGAGGCCGCGACAGTGAGAGGCCCACGCACCGCAATGAAGAGTGGTCCCCGCTTGCCACAACTAGAGAAAGCCCTCACACAGAAGCAAAGACCCAACACAGCCATAAATAAATAAATAAATAAATAAATAAATAAATAAAATTATTCAAGCTTACTACTAATAATACCTATCATGTACTCATATGCATGAATTTAGAAAACCCTTCCAGAGTTGAATAATTTCCATCAACCTTCCTCCATGAATTACAAATGTTATAGTCTATGAATGTGACTAATACAGATATATTAAAAACTAAGTTAAAATGATCTAAGAAACCCCTTACTTCCTTCACAAACAGAATATATAAATAGTTCAAAACTCCATGTTGGTCCCATATTCCTCTATTTGGACACACAAGGGATCTACATGCCAAGCTGTAAAAAAGTACATGTAGTTTAAAAACTCCAAGCTTAGAAAAGCTATGCCTCTGACTGTGAAAGAGTTTTGCTTAAAAATAGTAGCATACTATTTTTAAGAGCTCTCCCCCATTCTCCTTCCCTTTGACATTGCCACACAATTCTCCTAGGAGCAGAGCTGCCATGATTTCCACATGCCAAGAAACCACACTGGTGTGTAGAGATAGGCATCCAACAACAGGCTCACTACCAGTTTAACCAGCACAGCTGCCCCTGACCTTCAAGACCAATATCAAATGCAAACTTCACACTTTATAGAAATTGAACACAAATCCTTGTGAAACTTGTTTTCTTTTAATAAATTTATTTATTTATTTATTTTTGGCTGCCTTAGGTCTTCATTTCTGCACGCGGGCTATCTCTAGTTGCAGAGAGTGGGGACTACTCTTTGTTGCAGTGCGCAGGTTTCTTATTGTGGTGGTTTCTCTTGTTGTGGAGCACAGGCTCTAGGCGTGCAGGCTTCAGTAGTTGTGGCACATGGGCTCAGTAGTTGTGGCTCACAGGCTCTAGAGTGCGGGCTCAGTAGTTGTGGCGTACTGGCTTAGTTGCTCTGTGGTATGTGGAATCTTCCAGGACCAGGGATTGAACCTGTGTCCCCTGCATTGGCAGGCGGATTCTTAACCATTGCACCACCAGGGAAGTCCTGAAACTTGTTTTCTAAATGCTTGGTAAAATGACTTATTTGATCAGCTTGAGAATGTTTTTGGAAACAGCATCGATATTTTGCCACATGACACATAAGGTCACAATGTGGTACTTAAAGCATCAGTTCATGAAATACCTGTTAAAGAATATCACCTGTATTATACTCCATATTTTTTTTCTCTTCCCCCTTGCTTTCTTTTTTTTTCTTTCTACAAAAGCAATGCACGTTCACATCAGAAAATTTGGAGAAAACAGAAACATGGAAAAAGGAAAAATCACTCAGAGTCCCACAATCCAAATGCATCACTATTAACATTTTAACCACTAATTTCTAATCTATGTCTAATGATTTAGGAAAGTTTTGATATGCATTTTTCATTTTACTGTCTTTCTCTGCAACTGAGGTTAGTTTTCTTGGGTAATAAATCAGAAGTGTTTTCATTATTGGACACAGAGTTTATGTTAAATGCTCAATAAAATATTTTTGGAATAGTTCAGGCCCTTTAGAGAAAAACAGCCTCTATCTTATAATCACCTCTTTGTAAATCCCAACTTATATGTCACCTCCATGGGGAAACTTTCTGAATTCTCCAGATCAGGTTAGGCCCCCACTTATATGCTCCCATAGCATCCTTTGCTTTTCCCTCATAGCATATACCACAATTAACCATCTGGATCGTTATCAGCTGTTTTCCCCAACTAGAGCATAGGCACCCAGAAGAAAGTCACCAAGTCTGTCTTATTCTTTGCTATTCTCCAAAAATTAAGTGAGTTTTATTATGTAAAAGATATTTAGCTAATAGTGGATGGATGGATGGATGGATGGATGGACGGACGAATGGACAGATGGATGAATAGAAGGACGGATGAATTAATGAACCAAGGAACAAACTTTCTTAGGGATGCAATCTGGGACCATGACTGACTGAAGAGATGAAACTTGTGTGGCAATGTAATTGCATGAATAAGAGCTGAGTTTATACTGGAATGAGTTTATACCTCTTTGATCCTCCTTTTCAGACACCAGGATCCTGACGCAAGACCCCTGTTTAGCGTAGAGACCTTGCCCAGGGAACATACCTGCTGTGATACATGAAGCAATGGGACTTCAGTTCTGAACAAGATGGAGTCACAGGAACTGGATTTCCTTTCCACCTGAAACAACTACAAAAAAAAGACAAAGTATGATTTTCAGACATTGGACAGGCAGCAGAAGACAGTGATTCCTGAGACAGGGAAACTTGTGCAGTGAGCCCTATGAATGCCCCATCTTATTGCCTCCAGAGAGTTTTCAGGCTACAGTTGAGGAAGGGAGAACAATGCAAGAGGCACTGATGTTCTCCCTGAATTTTTTCATTCACAACCTCCAGAGTTGCCCAGGTGAAATAAAAAACTGACCCCTGCACATGGAGGGCAAGAAAAAAACCAAAGAAAGAGGCAGACCACTTCAGATTGGTAGATGGCTGTTTTAATAAGCAAAGGAACTTACATATGACACTTGTCTTGGGAGGCTGCAAGGCGAATAGATCTCCACACAGCTCTCCAGAATCTTAAGAGTTTACATAGAAGCCTAAAAGGGCCTTAAAGTCACTACATGGTCTAGATTGTCTCATGTCTCAACAACACAGGGCTCTCCCAAGACTGCATCTTTGAAGTGGCTCCTAGCACAGGACCAGTGCATGGACCATACATTCCAAGGACAAGGGAGGGGATGGGGCATCTCAGACTGCCTGGGTCCAGCTTGCAGATCAACGGGCAGTCATGTCCTCTCGATGACCTCCTCCCACAGAGTTGAGGGGACGGAGCTTGTTGTCTTGAAAAGTCACGACAGCCAATGTTCACAGGGCAGAATACCAAAGAAGAGAGAAATACACAGAGAGAGAACTCCAGAGATATCTGCAAAGGGTCCCCATCAAGTCTTCAGCTGAGTCCATGCGAGTGAAGAAATTACCTGAGGCCATGGGAAGAATCACCTAGAGGAAGCAGAGGGAACAATCCAGAGCGCTCACACAGGACTAGGAATCATTCCTATCCTCACAGGTCAAGGTGGAAAATCTTCATAATTCATGGGCAGTGGGTAGACTATTCAGAAGGGTAGTGACTCAGTAGTGACAGAAAAATAGCCCTAAGTCTACAGAGTGCTCTGGTCCCACCATACCCAAAAGGTTCAAACCATTCAAGTAACTGTGTACTGTAACAAAGCTCAATAATATTTACAAGAATACAAAAATATCCAGCACCCAACAAGGTAAGATTCACAGTAGCCAGCTTGTAATAAAAAATTATTAGGTATGGAAAGAAGCAGGAATATATGACCCAAAATGAGGAGAAAATAGCAATGGGAGAGATAGTATCTGAGGGAGGAACCAATGTGAAATCCTGGCAGACCATCTAACACTATCAGTAGAGAGAAAATAAACACTAGAACAAACATCCAGATTTGCAAACCACCTCCACCATTTCTTAGGTAAATCTGACTCAAAAACCCATTTTTACAATGACTGGTTCCTCTTCTGTTTACCTATGCTCTTATAAGGACTGAAAGAATTGAGAGAATGTTTAAATAAAGGCAACCGTAGATTTTCTATTTTGGATGTCCACACCATCAGCACCTCTAAGGCTTCTCAAGAACACAAAAACAAGCAACTCCCACCACTTGGAAAGAAGAGACTGATATTTTGAAAGAAATGCTACAGTCTAATCAGTATCTGCTTCCAAAGCTTCCGCTTATCAGTCCTGAATTTTGGACTCTTTTTTCTTTGCCAGCAGTTTTCATAACATGATTCAAAGAGGATGGATTTTTCATCAATTAAGTGACATATCACATTGCCCTAACATGTCATAAATTTCAAGGATTTCTCAATATCTTGTCATGATGAACCCAAATTTAGCAATATTATCAGACTTTGGCTCTACATATCAAGATACTTAATGTTTGTGCCAATAACTGAAATTTATCGTTTCTTGAACTTAATGGACCCAGTGCCATTGCTTCTTTCAGATTGTTTCAGCAGGGACTAGACTTTTTGAAGTCAATAAACCATTTCCTCTCTTGAAAATGAACTCCAACTGTTCTCTCTTAGGTTGTTTTCACGGCCAAACTATTGTTCCTCACCTCTTGCAATGTGCTTTTTGGAAAAGGAATATTTTTTGGATTTTACTCACTGAGCACTAATTGAGTCTCTGAAGTGGTCCTAAGTGTGATAAAAGAATTACTAAAGCTATGAGTCCCAAAATAAGGACACAGTGACAAAAATACTCCTTGGCTAAATGAAAGATGCCATACAAATATGCAGTGTCTATTAATATACCACTCTTTTGGGGGACAGTTGGTCCAAGAATTTGGTCAAAGGAAATCATGTCTTTGATACTTGGCTGCTATCCAACCCAGCTGAAAAGTCATTACAATCATGGCAGCACTAGCGGAACAGGAGATGCAACATAGTGGAGGAGGTGATGACGAAGAAAGATTGAAATCAAAGGGCAGATCAATGAAGGAAGGAGTAAGCCAAAAGCATGAGGAGTTATGGGAAAGGGACCTATATGCATCCCAAATTATAGCATCAGTGAGAGAGAAAAAGGGAACACAACAAAGTGTTAGGCAGAGCTACCTTTTGTGAATTTTCCATGGCTCTGAAGACCCACATGGCCAACAGAGTCAACAAAGAAGTCAGGGTGCATGGCTTCTGCTATGGTCCTAGCAATGAGTTAGGACCTTGAGTGAGAGAGTAGTCATAACCATCGTTCTGACAATGTGTGGGTTGATAATACTTAATTAGGAAAACCATAAGATGACTGAGGACCATTTAAAAGGCAATTCAAGAACAAACATGGATTTTTAGCAGAGGCAGGATGAAGACAGAAACAAATCCTAACATTTGATGAATCACAATGGGAGCAAAGAAACCCAAACTTATGCATGTGCATGTACACACACACAGACACCTTACTATACTAGGACATAAAGTCCTCAAGTTGAAGACCCATTGGCTGCTAAAATTGGCTTTTCATATAGGATTCTCTAAAATCTTATGTGGAAAGAAAGTAGCCAGAGTCAGAAGAGTCTTATTTTGATAGTCATATGTGCCAATATGCTTATATCTCAAGAAATGATGAAGTTATATGGCCCCTTCTTCTGACTTTAAGCTACAAATTGAATGAAATTCAGTGGAGACAGGAGAGGAAAAAAAAGTAGCAAAAGTAGGAAACAAGAGATTATTTCTCACATTTTACTATGTCTCTCTTACTAAATTATAAGCTCCAAATGGTAGAGACTACGTTTGCTTTGCTAACCACTGAATATATAGTGCCTAGTACAATTTCTGGTGTATAGTAAGTACTCATTGAGTATTTATTGAATAAATAAGGTTGCAGTGTTATATAGAACAACAGAAGGCCATGATAAAAGCCTCGATCTTCAAGGTAGAAATAATATTGGAAATTGAATTAGTTAGAATTAGTTTGGCTCTGAGTAAAAGAGAAATCCAAAGTATGGATGGCTTAAACAAGATAGAAGTTTATTTCACATCCACATTTTTAGGAAAGTCTGGATGTAGGCAATGCTAGGGGAGGCATCATGTTTGCACAAAGTGGTCAAGGACCACTGCCACACCCTCCTCTGCTATCCACTAGGTCTGGCCCTTCTCCTCAAGGTCCAAGATGTCTGTTACAGCTCCTGTCACTACATCTTCATTCCAGGCAGAGGCAGAAGGATAGAAGGAAAGGAAGGGACGAAAAGGGCACATTCCTTTATTTGATAACCCAAACAATACTTTCAATTACACTGATTAGTCAAAACTTAGACACACTTAACTACAAAGGGAGGCTGGGAAATTCAGTCTTTTAGCTGGAAAGCAATGTTCCAGTTTAAAATCTGTAATCTTTTATGAAGGAGAAGAGGGATAATAGATATAGGGCATTTACCACCATAATGTGAGTAGCAATTAAAATCTTCTCCAGAATGAAAGGAGAGAAAATAGAAATTATTTGGCATTGAGACTCTCTTCCCTTTTGTTCAATATTTTTGGGAAGCAAATTCTCTTGAAATACTTAAGAACTGCAAAAATTATTAACCAATTGACAGACCTCTCAGCCAACAAAAGATGGAAGAAAAGGAATAGATTTTTTTCCCCTTTGTTCCTTTTTTTAAAAAAAAATCTCAGCAAGGACTGCTTGAGCTCAGAGAATCGTCCACCTCCATGTTTTTGCTGTCAGTGGTCAGGGGATCTGTCAGTTTGTGGAAGCTGGAACTAGACTATTCTATGCCCCTGCCAGCCCTCGCCCACCCCCTCCAAATGACACAACTTGCCTGTACCTCAAGATGCTTTTTCACTGCTTCAGGGGGAAAAAAAAAGATAATTCCAGCTCACCATAAGGCAGGCATTCTTGAATGGCACATTTACTGTTGACCAATAAAAGACCAAACCAGTTACTGTGGTAAAGACAAAAGTGACCTAGAGATCGTGATAACAGGTTCCATCTACTATTTGTTTATTTGTTTATTCATTTTTTCACACAGCATTTTAGCTGATGGTATCAAGCTAAATATTTCTTAGAAAATAAAACCACTACAAAGAAAAAACATTGAGGCAATATCTTGAGTCTGAAATTTTTTAATTACTATCTGTGGGCTATTTGAAATGTGAAGTCATGAATCAAAGAGAACTGAAAGGATTTTTCAAAAAATAAAAAATGCTGGTCAGAGACACAGTCTTTGAATTTTCCTGGTGATGCCTGGTGACAGGGACGGGAGGGTTACGATTTCAAAGTGAAGTTCTTCAAACTACTCCTCCCCATCCTCAGCCTAGTTATAAGGGGAAAACAGAAATCCTAAGTGGCCAACCAAATTTCTCCACCCCCCACTCCCCGCTATAAAGATTATAAAACCATAAGAGACTGACAAAGCTCTCTGCTCAGATTAAAGGTCAAAACTTGACACCCTAAATACTAGGGTGTTTGGGTGGAATGACAGGAATGACAGACTTCCTAATTTGAGAATACATACACTCAGAGGGTTAGGATGGGAGAGTAGGGTCTTAAAAGATTCAATCTTGGTGGGTTTCCTCCAGAGATAATATTCAATGCACTTAGCAAACAGCCGATCAGAAATTGCACCAGCCAAGGCACTAACTCAGGGACCTAGAAGCTCTCTGATGAGCCATGCATTAACTCTTTAGTTTCTGGATTGTGAAGAGGATCGCAGGACAGGGGTGAGGCTCAGGTCATTAAATATTTGCCAACCAGAATTTTAACAGCGTGTAAGGCTGTCCTGGGGCAAACCGTCTGAATATCAGCCCTGTTCTACTCTTCCAGGCACTAATGAAGCCAGGCCCACGATCATCATGCCCACATTCGTGCTCTCCCATATCAGCCAGCTTCAGAGGGTCACTTAGCTCTTGTCACTTTGTGGAAATGGCCACCCACTCCTGGAGAGGGTATTCAGGAAGACACAAACCCTACCTCCCTTAAGATCATTAATCTTAGTCACACTGGAAACATCAGGTGGGGAACAAGAGTTTCCATGTAGTGTCTGGTGTTCCCATATTCACGCAGGACTAAACAGAAATATACTGCAATATTCCTGGAAAGGAAACTCAGAAAATTGAAATGCTACTCTTACTTTAAACAAGTCCTTTTCTGATTATGCCTTGGTCACCTCTGGACAGGTAAATTGGATTGGAATATGCTCTAATCTCTTCAACCTGCACATTTAAATCAGTGTCACTTTAATTCTCACTTATGAATGTGTATCAATAAGATTATGAAATTATTAAGCAGGAAAAACACAACAGAAAGACAGGCTTATTGGTGACACCAATCACAATGACAAGATACAGCGGCTTGTTTAATTATTTTAAGAAAAATCAGATTCTCTCTAATAGCCTTCCATATTTGATGTTTTCTAATACACAGTAATTCTTCCTCTTTTTTCCTTGTAGATTTTCACTTTTAATAAAAGTCTTCTTATTTAAAGATTTTGGAAAGGACAAAAGCTAAAGAAATTTAGGTTTACTTCCTATTTTATAATTAATGGGTCTATTATTATGTCCCTGGCTTGTTCACTCATTCCTCATGTTACCCCTTCCCCTTTGTTTTAAATGTCTCTTTCATCTGAATGTGTTTCCTATCAATCATTTGTTTTTTATTAAGGTAAGATTCGCATAACATAAAATTCACCATCTTGCCATTTTAAATTGTAC
The DNA here is from genome assembly GCF_949987535.1 of Balaenoptera acutorostrata. NCBI lineage: Eukaryota > Metazoa > Chordata > Mammalia > Artiodactyla > Balaenopteridae > Balaenoptera > Balaenoptera acutorostrata. The sequence goes on along the minus strand of NC_080069.1, from coordinate 49,963,110 downwards.
AATTCAGTGGCATTTAGTGCATTCACAGTGTAGTGCATCACCATCTAATTCCAAACTATTTTGATCATATCAAAAAGAAATCTTATACCCATTAAGCAGTCACTCCTCACTCCTAGTTCCTAGCAACAGATAATCTGCTCTCTGTCTCTATGGATTTGCCTATCCTGGACATTTCATATAAAAGGAATCATACGAGATATGGATTTTTTCTGTCTGGCTTCTTTCATTTAGCATAATGTTTACCAGGTATATCTATATATCAGTACCTTTCTGTAGTTGAATAATATTCCACTGTAAGGATATACCACATTTGTTTATCCATTTATTGGTTGCTGGACATTTGTGTTGTTACCACTTTTTGGATATTGTGAAAAATGTTACTATGAACACTCATGTAGAAATTTTTGTTGGGACACCTGTTTTCAATTTTCTTGGGTATGTACCGAGAAGTAGAATTGCTGGGTCATATGGTTATTCTATGTTTAATTTTCTGAGGAATCATCGAAGTATTTTCCACAAGTGCTACACCATTCTACATTCCCACAGCAATGCACAAGTGTTCAAATTTCTCAACATCCTCACCAACACTTATCATTTTCCATTTTTGTTGCTGTTATAGCTATCCTAGTAGGTATAAAGTGGTACTCACTGTGGTTTTGCTTTGCATTTCCCTAATGGCTACTGATGTTAAGCACCTTTTCATGTGTTTATTGGTCATTAGTATATCTTCTTTGGAGAAATGTCCATTTAAGTCCTTTGCTCATTTTCAAACTGGGTTGTTTGCCTTTTGTTGTTGAGTTGTACCTTTCAATCATTTTAAGCCAAAATGTTTTAACATTGGCTTTTCAAACCAATGACAAAGTTGCAAAATGAACTATACAAAATAAAGGAAGCCTAGACTACTTGCTCCATCCACTAAAACACACACCCACTAAAACACACACTGACACCCACACCCACCCCCACCCACACAGTCACTTTGAATTTTGATTTCTGAATTCTAATATGCCCATCCAGACAACAGATAAGTAAGTTATTTCTAGGGAAAATAAATTTTTTTTAATTAACAGAAAGGAAAATAATTTATTCATGCATATATTTATTCAACAAATATTTCTTGATCATTCTGCTAGGCATTAGGATGACTGAAAACATTTGTGGTAACACTGCGTCTTTATACCTATATCCATATAGGAAGACGCGTTATAAAGGGGGGTTGTATATGAAAACCATGTAAAGTATGAAGAAAAGCAATTATAGGAAAAACTTAATTCAGTTTGCCCAGAGTTTAAAAGAAAATGAAATTCCCAAATGACCTAGAGATAGATGACTTGTGTTTTATCTTCCTTTGAAAAAGATACTATGTTAAAGAGGAACAGTGTCTCCCATGCCACACAGAAGGATATATCATCCAAACTCACTCATACAATTGAATTGATAGCTATTAATCAGGAGGCCTGAAATGTGTATTGTTCCTTTGCATTATTGGGGATAGCTCTAGAAAGAATCTGTGGAAAGTTGGAGTATCAAGAAAATTTTAAACTCAGATGGAAAAATGTGATTCCAAGTCGCTATTTTTGGATGAAAATCTAAGGAAGAAATCTATGAAACAAAGAATGTGTCTCCACAAGGTGAAAATAATATATTCTGATTCCCAATGCCTGAATTTGTGGAGAAGTGAGGCATTCACTTACTGAAGTGTACAGGTATTTAGGACGTGCTAAATAAGAGGTAGAATATAAATATAAAATTGGTTGTATGGAGTAGTGGTTTAGAACACAAGTTTTAAAATCAGTCTGACTTGGATCTGAGAACCTTGTGTCACTTATTAGGTTACTCATCCCAGCTTCAAGACCATCCTCCTGACTCAGCTTTGTGATGTGGGGGCCGGGACTCTGTGAACCAGCTTCCAGCATTGCCCACTACCCTCTGTGAAGCTCTGCCAGCAGCGGGTACTAGAGGAAGACTGAATACCTGGAGGAAGGAGAGAAACCTGTCTGCTCCTGTCTGTTTCCTTTTGGTTTCCCATTACTGTCAGCACCACCCTAGCAACACCTTTGAACCTCAGAAGCAGCACTACTTGCAGTAGGAGAAGTTGAATCCAATTGAATCCAGTTTGCAGGGTTTTTTTTTTTAACACTTGCTGACCAGTCCCACCAAATTTTCCCGAAGACACAAGGACCAGCTGTCTGCCCCCTCTCCTCAAAGGTGTGGGTCCCAGCCCAAGAATGAGCCTCCTCCAAATTTCTGAGTTTTAATAATTCCAAGATTTTCCTTCACTTCCCAACCTAAAAACTGATAGTGGATTCCTGCTAGTTCTCCCTTCTGTGATACCTTTTTTTTTTAAAATTGAAGTATAGTTGATTTACAGTGTTTCGGGTGTACAGCAAAGGGATTCAGTTTTATACACACACACACACACACACACACACACACATGTGTGTGTACATGTCTTCTTTTTTCAGATTCTTTTCCATTATAGGATATTTTAAGATATTGAATATAGTTCCCTCTTCTATCAGTAGGACCTTGTTGTTTATTTTATATATAGTAGTGTGTACCTGTTAATCCCAAATTCCCAATTTATCCTGCCCTCGCTTTCCCCTTTGGTGACCATAAATCTGTTTTCTATGTCTGTGAGTCTAGTTCTGTTTTGTAAATAAGTTCATTTGTATCATTTTTTGGATTCCACATATAAGAGATATCATATGGTATTTATCTTCCTCTGTCAGACTTACTTCACTTAGTATGATAATCTCTAGGTCCATCCATGTTGCTGCAAATGGCATTATTTCATTCTTTTTTACGACCGAGTAATATTCCATTGTATATATACACCACATCTTCTTTGTCCATTCATCTGTCAATGGACATTTAGGTTGCTTCCATGTCTTGACTATTGTAAATAGTGCTGCAATGAACACTGGGGTGCATGTATCTTTCCGAATTAGAGTTTTCATCTTTTCTGGATATATGTCCAGAAGTGGGATTACTGGATCATATAGTAACACTATTTTTAGTTTTTGAAGGAACTTCCATACTGTTTTCTATGGTAGCTGCACCAATTTACATTGCAGCAACAGTGTCGGAGGTTTCCCTTTTCTCCACACCCTCTCCAGCATTTATTATTTGTAGGCTTTCTGATAATGGCCATTCTGACTAGTGTGAGGTGGTACCTCACTGTAGTTTTGATTTGCATTTCTCTAATAATTGGCAATATTGAGCATCTTTTCATGTGCCTGTTGGTCATCTGTATGTCTTCTTTGGAGACAATGTCTATTTAGGTCTTCCTTCTGTGATATCTCAGTGCTCTTTGTTTGCTTTTTCAATTCTCTAATAACCTCTAACAATTGTTTACATTCTCTCTGTTAAAATAACTGACATGGCTTCTGTCTCCTGATGGGACCCTGAATGATATGGTTCCCCAGCTGGCAGCTGGTTGCCTTCTGGTCCCATTTCTCTGCAATAGGACTGGGAGTTCTCAGAGTTGCTGCTGAGAAGCTGGTTTCTATCACTGGGAAGCCAGCAGCCTCCAAGGTGTTAATATACTAAGAAATCTAATCTCATGCACTCTCCTAACCCTTGTGTGAATCAGTGTGACTAAAGTCTCCTGAAAAAGACATCTTCTGAAAAAAGGCAAATTGAAAAAGACATGGAGTTGATTAGTGTTATCCTGGGGTGGGGGTGGGAGCAGGGATTGACTGCAAACATGCATGCAAGGGATGTTTGGGCAGTAATGCACAAGTTCTAACACTGGATTGTGATGATGGTTCTGTAAATTTACTAAAAATCGTTGGATTGTACACTTAAAATGGATGAATTTTAGATGTAAATTAAAGCTCAGTAATGCTTTTTTTTTTTTTTTAATCAGCCTTTTAAAGCTAACATAAATGATCTTTGTGATCAAGGCCTATCATAGAGTGAGATGGTCATTTATGCCAGGATTCTCATTCATGAAAGACCTCAAATTTTGACATCCAGGCTTGTTCATTCCCAACATTAGTTATTAAAATATAACCACAGTTTTTGTGACTCTAGGCCTCTCCACATCTGAGCTGTTTGTCTTCAATGTCCAGTAAATACTTACTAATGGCATAGGATTTCTCTCTTTGGTATCTGGACTTATCTCTAAGATGTTCCAAGTCCAAACACTTGAAAGGCTAGGAGCCTTGGAAGACTTGGGAGGCCAGGAAAGTTAACACTTACTAAGCCTATCCACCATGGAACAGGCACCAAATTCTTTGCTTTACATCATAATTTAAGCTTATTTTTACAATAATGATACCTATGTGATGGGCATTCCAACCCAACCATTTTATAGAGAGGAAAACTGAAGCACTTAAAAGTGAAATAACTTGCATAAGATGATGTACTCAGTAAGTAGGATGGTTAGATTTATTTATTTTTAAAATAAATTTATTTATTTATTTATTTTTGCCTGCATTGGGTCTTTGTTGCCGCGTGCAGGCTTTCTTTAGTTGTGGTGAGCAGGGTTACTCTGCGTTGCAGTGCACCGGCTTCTCATCGCAGTGGCTTCTCTTGTTGCGGAGCATGGGCTCTAGGCACGCGGGATTCAGAATTTGTGGCACGCGGGCTTCAGTAGTTGTGGCTCACGGGCTCTAGAGCACAGGCTCAGTAGTTGTGGTGCACGGGCTTAGTTGCTCCGCGGCATGTGGGATCTTACCGGGCCAGGGCTCGAACCCATGACCCCTGCACTGGCAGGCGGTTTCTTAACCACTGTGCCACCAGGGAAGCCCTAGATTTAAAATCCAGCTTTTTGCACATGAAATGACATTTTCATGAAAACCTTGGTGCCTCTTTCAGTGAGGCATTTCTGAGGGCAAAGAGAGAATTCTACAGGGTATGCCTTTGAACAAGAATATCAGTTAAATCAACTTAAATAGCAAGTTACTGTTTAAGACTGTATGAATTATGAAGTTAGAAATCTTTAAGAAGGTCTCAAATGGTAGGTGACCCACAGTGTATTTTACATAGGTATTAGTGGTAGGTATTTCTCCCTAGTTTCTTTAGGTTCTTTTTGATTCAAATGCTTGGCAAAACTTTGCATTATGTTGTTTTATAGTGTTCTGTGCTGACAAGTGGTAAACTCTGAGAAAATACATTTCTTTTATTCCAAACCTATAAAAGCAACATTGTGCATTTTTGTCTATGGTAGCCCTGTGCTCGTGACTACATGTTTAAAGTTGCTGTTCCCCTGGGGTTGTCCAAGCCAAGACAATCAACTTCAAAAATACATCTGAAGACAAAATGCATTTTTTTCAATTGAGAAAACCAACAGAAAGCAGAAATAGTATATTTTAAAAAACACACACAATTTTTTAAAAAATTATTAAGGGAATTCATCAGAGCTTGTTTTTTCTTTTTTTTATTTTCTTCTTTTCATTGAAATGAACTTTGTCGTATTTTAAAAGAGAAAAAAAAATCAGCTGAAATAATTTGTTTGTGGTTCAAGTCCAGCCATGACAGAATTTTAAACAGAAATTTGAATATAGGTCCCCAATTCCAGTATTTTACAGAGAATGTGAAAATTTTTAACATTTTACCACAGAAAGATGATATTTATCTTAAGATAGCTATCCCATAATTTGATTAAAAACTGATGTTAAAATTAAATCTCCATCCTGTGGCAAGAGCATAAAGGCCAAATCCACTTGGTGCTTTGGTTCTTGAAAAGGTCATAGTGACAGAATTGCAATGGTATACAAAAGTTTACAGTATCCACCTTGGATGAGGGACATAATGGCACAACTATAGTTGTGAGGTTCAACTAAGGCTATGTCCACTAAGAAATAACTAACTAACTAAAAAAAAAAAAAAAAAAAAAAAAAAGAAATAAATAACTTTTTAAATGAAAATACTGTCAAAGTCTACCTCAGAGAAGTTGGCTAAGGAGTTGAAGAGATAAAGGAATTTTTACTTTTCATATTATATTATTCTGTGCTTAAACTTTAATGTAAGTGCTAAAACTTTTATTTTATCATGGGTATGCATTGCTTTGTTAATGAAGGAAGTAATTACTTTTAAAAAGGATTATTTCAAAAGAAGAAACAAAAAATGACTTAGGAAGAGTCACATAATTTTTAAAGAAATTTTTCATTACAGATGGATAATGTAACCCCAGGAGACATATGCTCCCTGGGGTAAAAGTGCAATTATCAAGAAAAGCAAAATAAGAAGCAGTTTTAATGCCTAGAGGAAAAAAATACAGAGTGTGTGGCCTGGGGCCTTTGAGTAAACTGGTGATACTCAAAGTACCTACCACCATAAGATGAGGAACCTGTGCAGAATATAAGTTAATACACAGCTTCCTTCTATGAGAAAATCTTGCTATAGAAAATCAATCAATCAATCAGAGGAACTGAAAAGTGTGCTTAATGACTAAAGTGATTTACATTCTGATGCAAGTTGATCACAATAGCTACTCAATTTGAGTAGCTCTGGAGCCTACAAACTCCAGAAAAGAAACGGAAGGAGAAAGGTTTAGGCTGTGGGTCAGTCAGGGCTCAATAGAGGACACAGAAATCACTCTAGACATTTCAAGCAGAAAATGATTTAATACAGGGAATTCAGGGCACACAGAAATGTTGGAAGGCTAGAAGCATAGGTGTCAAGTCAAAAAGGCACCACTTAGCCAAGTTGAAGAACTTCCACCATAGCGCCAGCCCAGAGATGGGGAAGTTATAATTACTGCCACTGTCACCACTGCTTCTTAACATTCATGGAGCTGGTGACTAGGCAGAGGGCTGCTGAGTCTGGTCAATGCAATAAACCCTAAGCCTTGATGAGCTTGCTTGCCAGCTGACAATGACCTCCATCTCTCCTCTGCCTCCCAAATATCATACCATTGCATCTATCTTACAACCAGAACCCTAGCTTCAAGGAAGCCTGGCAAAAGTAGTCATTAGTTTTTCGGTCCCTGAAGAATAAGAATATTTGTAGAAGACTGCAGGAATAGAAGTCAATACTAATTGACTGTATCTAACCTGATAAGAGATGTTTTGTAAAAATGAGTCTTCAAACATATGAAGGACTTTATTGCAGAAGAATAACTAAACATATTCTGAGTAGTGCCTGAGAGCAGGCTAGAACACTTGATCTGCCCTGGTGTATCTCCCCAAGTGGGTGTTCACTGGGATCCACATCTTTGGGTTAGGATCACTTCTGCTTCGAATATGTTCATTCTGGGGCTCAGGCTGAATGAGCAGTGGCTATCCAGGGCATGATCGGCTCATGGAGATGAAGCCAAACTACACAAGCACATGTAAGGCCTTTGCTCACATCACATCTACCAACATTCCACTGTCAAATGCAAGTCACATGACCAAGTTCAATATTAGTGGGCCACCCACAATGGAAAAGCACTGAAATACTACACAGCAAAGGGATGTACTATCACAGGGATAGTGATAGTAAAGAATTGGGACCAATTACCCAATATACGACAACTTCCAAAGTCTTTTCTAATGGTACCGTTCTGCATTCTATAATTCAATGACAGAGATTCATGAAAATATGTGAACTACTTCAACTCTCCAGTTATCCACTTTCTTGCCCCCCCCAAAACACAGATGACTGATCTCAGCCAAACCTATCCTTTTCTTAGCCCTTTCTATCTCAAAGGAAGAGTTTTCCCTCTCTAAGCAAGACCCATTCTCAAGTTCTGTTCTAAGATTCAGCCCCCAAGTTTCAGAGACTTTCATTCATCCCTAGTCCCTCTTATTCTCTCCTAAATCTTCATCCTGGCTCCTTACCCAGATACAATCAAGCATTTGGCTTATGATATTAAAAATAAAAGCTCTCCCATGGCATTATATCTCCTTTTACACTCTGCAGCATTCTGAAATCTGCCCAAAACTGCTTACACAAAGAACAAAGGGATATTTCACCAAGTTTACTGTTTATTGTTGGATGCTTTGGTAAGGCATAAGAAATAACATTCCCGTTCCTGCCTGAGTTCCACGTCAAATGAGAAAGATGAAAAAAGATGAAGGTAATATTGAAGAACTGTGGCTTAGATGTGAGAGCCAAATGCACCTATCAACTTCCTATGCCCTCAACACCAGTCAATGTGAGGATAGTTTGAGTCTGCAGGGCAGACACACTTCACCCAGGTTTCTGGCTTACTGTTATAGGTAGAAGAGGAAGGAGAAGTGTTCAAACTCCATCCTACTCCATGGTTAGTTTTGTTAATAGATAAGTGCCAACGGAGAAAAATGGACCAACAGCAACAAGCTAAGACCCAAGAAAAAGATGTAGGAATAGTAGTAAAGTGATTGGTAAATTGCCCCTCATGGAAACTAGAGGACTGGAACAGAACTCTCTAAGATTTACTTTCTGGGTCTTTAACTTGACTGAGTTCTCTGGGATATTTACACTATTGTTCCTTCTGGAATATATACACTTCCCTTCCTCTGGAAAGCTTTTTTTCCCTTAATTTCTCAGAAACCCTCATTTCTAGGTTTTCCTCTTAATACTCTGATCTGTGCTATTTTCTGTCTCTAATGGCGGTGATCATGGGGATACTATCCTGTTTTCCCATTCTGCAGTGTCCCTTGGAAATCCCATCCACTCCTGTAACTTTCACTCTCACTCATGTGCTGTAGACCCATATAACTGGATATTTATCTGCCTACCAGTCATTTCACCTCAAGGATGCCCATCTGCATGTCAAATGCAAAACGTCAGAGCAAATTTGTCATCTTTTCCTCAAAGCACGCTTTCTCTTCTATTGCCTCTGCCTTTGTGAGTGGCATTCACCCAGTCTTCACCCAGTCTTCCAGGCCAAAAAACTTAAGAAACATCCTGACTCCTCTCTCTTCTCTCCCTCTCTGCCCTCTCTGCCGCATTACGAGGTCCAGTGGACTTCATTTCCTAAATGTCTTTCAAATCAGTCCCCCCCCCACCTCCATTTCTACTTGCCCTTGCCTTGGTTGGAACCCTCAGTATGCATTCAAATCTAATTTACTATAATAGTTCCTCAACTACTATGCCCAATTTCAACTCCCTTAGAGTGGACATGTTTTGCTTGGGATTATTTGTTTTACTTTATTTTTATTTTCTTTTTTTCCTATCTAACATCAATTACCTCTTCTTTTGTTAGCAGCCTTCCAATTTGGCTGAATGAATATAAGGTGCCAGTGTGTTTTCTTTTTAAAAAATTCTTTTCAATTGGTGATGTGTGATGTATACAGCAGGTCCCCAATGGCTGAAATATTTGAGTAACCAGAACTGTCTATTGTTTAATAATGGTGGTGTCTAGAAAAATTACAGGATGTGTTAAGGGTCAGGGAATTAGAAAACAATAAAGGATTTCCTAAGAAAAATAAATCCATCAAACCAGAGGATCAGTGATTCTTTGCCTTCTTCTTCCTGGTCACTAGTAATGATTTAATATCCTCAGGGATCCGTTGTGTAGCTTCTGTGGGTTTTGCTTCAAGCGAACATGGTTCCTCTGAGTAGTACTGTATCTGTTACAATATCCAAGTTAGTGAAACCTACTCTATAAGCTTATGCTATACAAATTTGTGCTTTCATTTGTGTGTAACTCCCCCTGAAACACTTTTCTATCAAAGTAACAGTTACCTTAGATGTGTTGAAACCCACCTAAACATAAAGTGTTCACTTTAGTCTGTCACACACTGCTTCCTCCACCTTATATACTAGAAGGAAGTCCTTTGGTTTGAAAGCTTTGCCAGTGTTTGAGAAAGTAAATCACTTTCAAGTTCAGGGTGAATATTTTCAAAAGGATTTTACAAAGGGTTTTAATGACAACACTGTCTCTTTTCCCCCAACCTCTGCTCAAACCTGATTCTGAACTCTTTAAATTCAACACCAAGCTTAGATTTTTAGGCTGTAAGAGCTGAACGAATTTTTGTTTCCATTTCAATGTCACCCACTCACTTTATAGCCAAAGAGACGGAGACCAGGAAAGAGCAAAACAGTTGTTCAAGGTCTCGATATGTTTGACATGACTGAGATTTATTTCCCTAATAGTCTCAGGATTTTGAACAGCAGGGATTTCTCTAACCCTCAGACTACGGCACCTGTCTTGCCTGATGCCCTGGCCTCTGGCTCTAGCTCAGCTGCCACTCATGATCTCCCATAAAAGGCCAACTTTGGCCTCTTTTCCTTAAATCCAAAGAGCCCTCTTCAAGCCTTTCTCAGAGGGAGGAGCCATTGGGGGTGGGGCTGGGGAATTTCTGCTAAGGCTGAGCAGTGAGCCATGGCTTCTGGTGGCTTATACCCCTTATCAGAAAGAACGTCCCTAGTGTAAATAGATGTTGCCAAAGCCACTGGCTCAGAGAGGCAGCTGGTACCCAAAATGAAATACAAGCAACAACTCTGGCTGCCCAATATAACTGGGGGGGAGGCGGGGAGGGGGGTGGATGGGAAGCTGGTAGCAGCATAATTTTCTCTTCCACAAACACAAAAATAAAATGATTGAGGCTCCCCTTTCCTTTTTGCAATCCCCCTACACACACATACATAAACCCACACAGTAACAACAATAACCACTACCTATCCTAGCCAGCTATCATTTTGTGGTTTTGCTATATATTTACATCTGTTAATCTGGCGGGGGAGGGGAGCGGGAGGACAAAGATACAGTGTAATTTCCTCCAAGTATTTGAATATTTCCACTTCTTCCAGAGTCATCATCTTTACTTTGTATCCTAAAGTATAAGGAATATACATGGAACGGCTGAGATTCCAATAGTTAGCCTTCTACTTCCAACTGACAGGGAGTTCAAGCGTTCATTTTCCAATTGTTTTAGAGTGACCCAAGAAGACAAGCAAGGGATAGAGTCCAGCTCACAGAATCTATAAAGAAGAATGTTATACTATTATACTATGAAATGTGAAATGGGAGGTACCTGAAAGTAATGATATCCCCATCACCAGAAGTATTCAAGCAGGGCGTGAAGAAACAGTTGATCAAGATTTTGTTAAAAGGGGTTCAAGCATCTAGCTGAGGGTTGGAGGTCATTAAGTTGCCTTCTAACGTTGAACCCTTCAGGCCCAGTTGAGGTTATGCGCTGAGAGCAGTTACAGCATTGATTGGAAAGTGGGCTGAAAATGGGAATAAAGGAAGTGCAGAACAAGACTTCATGGAAGCTAGTGAGGTGGATTTCAAGGAGACACCAGTTCTACAAATCAGGACATCAAGGCAATAAGTCCTTGCTTTAGTCAATATTTATCTTTCAGGTTAATCTGTCCGGAAGTTGAACAAAAGCAAGAATTAAGTGCTCTGGCTATCTTCTCCGTATATATAATCACTTAAGCAATGCAAGTTAGATTGGTGTCTGGCTGCATAAAAATTGACTATTGGGGATGTTATTTTGCAAAGAACATTCTGAAGGCAAAATGGCCTAAAGAGCTTGTAAAAACTCATTATTTTCTTTCTGAGAATCGAGTACAATTGTAGTTAAGGCAAACAACTGTTGTCACTGAACTCGGCAAGAGCCCATGGAAAGAACCCATTTGTATCTGCGAGTTGACTAGTTGATACTATTGCAAAGTGTCATTGATCCTGGACGGTGTGAATGATAACTAGCTGACTACTTTTACTTCTTTTTCCTTCCTTATCACAAACCAGTAGTTTGGGAGTAAATTGATGTCATTGTTTTTATAGGTAGAAACTCCATGTTATTCGAAAAGTATCCCTCCCACTGAACAGCTTCATCTTTCAGAGAGAGAAACAGGCAGACAAAATTGGTTCAGAATCAAGTGGCAGAAGAAACACCCATGATCCAAGAGAATTAAGTCACCGAATATAACAAGGACAAAAAATATCAATGTGGGGCAGGAACAAGAATCACGCATTTGTAAGCAGGATGGGGTATTTTAGCGTTGACATTGTTTAGAATTGCTAATGCATGGTGATAATACAAAGCAAACCAACTTTTATTCAGCTTTATGATAGGTTTTCCTTTCTATAGAGACAAAGCATCACTTCATGGCTGGACTAGGGCAGAACCTGCCTCCCCCCACCCCAGTAAGGCACCATTTGTGAGCACCCTCTAGCCTTTCTCCCTCACAGGCTCTCTCCACCTCACGTCCTTTTGGAGGAATATTCCATGTCTGCTGGCTGGTCCTCATAGCCTCTTATTTTGCTAATTAGGATAATGAATAAAAAGATTTGAGAAGTGGAAGGAGCCAGAGATAAGCCAGGGGATTTGTTTTAATTGAAAAGAGATATTTAGAGGAACAGAAAGGGAATAGGCGATCCAAAAAGGTACAGTGGGTAAGACTACTCCTGTTCCAGCCTCAACCACCATAACCGCCACAGTAGAATGAAGGGTGCATCCACGATTCAAGAGTCAAGAATCTCTTGAGCTGAGCTTCAGGAAGGGATGGGAATTGGCAGTGAGAAAAGTTTGGAGGTAGCCAAACTTTAGAAGCCATTCAGAGGCCATTAAGCTTAAACAAGACTGGGGAAATAGCAAAAGGGAGAAAGAGACTACAAATGAATACCCGGGCCTCGTTTGATCCATGAAACTGAAGGCAGATTATTTTGGGCACAAAACTGTAATGGTCAAAACACTATCTTCGTTTGTCACCTTTCACATGGGGAGTTTAATATGGTTTAAAACTCTTGAAACAGAGGCATCTTTTTAGTTTCACTGAGAATCATTCCCTATCCCATATAGGGAAAATCAGGCACAGAGGCTTAAATAACATACTTGAGGTCACACAGCAAGTGTAGAATGCAGCAGAAAGTAATGCATGGGCTTCACAAATCCCTTTTCACCACCCCCTTCACCAAGCCCCCTCTTCCTTTTCTTCCCCTCTTGACATCAGTTTTCAAAGTCAACCAACTCCAGCCCACAAATAGTAAAATGTCACGTCTCCATGGACTAACCCTCCCAGGAAGATCATGACTTTATTAATGTCCCTGACACTGGGATAAGAATCAGTGGGTCAGAATAGGAGGACCAGAGGACAATGAACCTGCCAGAGAAATGCTGGGCATGGCTTTTCTGTTCCTAACCCTTTGTCTTTTCTCTTCTTGCCCAACTTCTCCAGCCAACTCATCTGCAGCCTCTTTTTAGCAAAACTGACGAAAATAAACTGCCTTGGGGGATGAGTCAATACATAACTTTGGATGAGTGGGTATCAGGAAAAGTTGTGAAATGAAGATGTACAACTGTGTGTGTACTGAGATATAAACACATATATTAACTCATACACACACACGCGCGCGCACACACACACACACACACACACACACAGAGCTTTTGCTATTTATTTTTGCCTCAGTAACTGGAAAAGTATCTCCTTTATACTCTGCCCTGTCCTGCCCAAGCCAGTTTTCAAATGTTCTGGAAACAACCTAAGGAAATTTAGAGCCTGATTGGAATCATTGGATTTCGTGTTATTTCCAGCCTCACGGTCAAACCACCACAGTACACAGCCTAAAAGATAGGGGTGACAATGCCCCTTCTCTCAAGTACTCACTGGCCTGCCTTTGCTGATTTCTTTGCCTATACCTCACCTTCCCACTACTAGCATTGGGAGGAACTGTTGAAGGGAACTGATGTCCTCTGCAGGCCTGTTGCTCGTGGCGAACCGTTACTTATGGTCTCAATTCTCTGTTTTCTTTCCCTTGCTTCTGTGAGGAAAGCAGTGATTTTTCTCTTTGTTTCTCTGCCCTCTGCCCCCTCACGTCATATCTCTCTGCACTCGCCAGGGAAACAATATACATCTGAAAAGTTCATTTTGACAAAGAGAAGAAGTCATTCTAAACTCTCGATGTGACATAGGAGGAATATGTCGTCTGCAAGATAAAGTCCACATTCCTAAACATACATGGCGTGTGTTTATTTCTCCAGCCTTATCCAGTGCTGATCCTTGGGATAAAAGCCAAACCAAATTATGTCTCTCAAGAAGCGCCCTGTTATTTCTCATTGCCAGGTCTTCAACCACACAAGCATTGGACCTGCCTTAACTACCATCTCCCACATCATCTACCTGATGATGTCCTACTCATTCCTCAAGAGCCAGCTCTGAGGCCTACGCTGTGAATGCTTCCCAAAACCACCCATCAAGTATTCATCACCCAGTCTTTTTGTGTGTAGTCTGTTGCTCTTATATCATTATATTGAAATTTTATATATCAGTTTCCTTACTATGTCATGTATTCCCAATTATATTATGTCTCGTTTTCATACCCAGAATCCACCACAGCAAGACTTTCATAATAGGCTTTCACTAAATGTGGCTGAATGAATGAGTGAATGTGAGTCTATCTTCCCTTTGGATCCAAAGGACATTTAAAAATTACTTTAGGACTTCCTGGTGAGACTTAGAAGCCTAGCAACTTGGCATCATCGTTATTGAAGGCACGTAGGCTATCTGACTCCATGCAGAGAAAATTAAAATAACAAAAGCAAAGATCTTATCCATTAGGAAATGTGTGTAGTGCCAAAGCTCTGATATTAATCTCGCTCACTCCTAATTTCTTCAGATCCCTCACATCAGAGAAGTTAAGATCTTCCTTTGCCTTATCTCTGAATAAATTAAATTTCTGATTAGAGCCAATGGATGGTTTTACATAAAGGAGGTTTTAAAAATGAGAAAATTCTTGTGGGAGTCATTTCAGAGCTGGGTCTTCATCTGCAACAGGACAATATGTGACTGACCTTTAAATTCAATAAAGGATCTACAGCCCAGGCTCTTATTGTTCTTCTCAGGGTGATGGGATGAGAGTTCTGGGAGTCTTGCCAAATGTCCCATCTCTAAAGTCCAGGAAGTAAAAACAGTATGTGATTTTCTACCATTTTAACCTTTCAAATTATTATTACAGGTTAAGAACTGAACTTTTTGGCTCTCTATGACCCAGAAACTTAACCAATACTTCCATACTTTTGTAGTCAGCTCACTTGTAATGGATCAAGGAGGAGTTAAAAGATTTAGAAGAGATAAAAATAATTTTACTCGGGATAACAGTAGTTTGAAGGTGAGCCATGGGTTTGACATATTAAACATAGCTCTTCTCCTAGGTTCTGAGATAAAGGGATGCCTTCCAACCATGGAACAAGAAAAGACGATAGAAAGGAATCTTTAGAGAAACAGACTTCTTAGTGGCACTTTGCCAAACACAGCCTCTTTCTGCCTCAGTTCTCAAGGGCTAGACAAAAAAAAAAAAAAATCCCTCCCTGGATCCTGAAACTGAGGGGTTATCAATATCCAAAGACCAAAAACAGCTTGCCCACAGATCTGTCTGGAGTGTGGTCAAGTGGCTACTGGGCAGTGTAGCCAAGGTAATCAGAAAGTCTTTTTTTTTATTTTTTATTTTTGGCTGCGTTGGATCTTCGTTGCTGTGTGCGGACTTTCTCTGGTTGCGGCGAGCGGGGGCTACTCTTCGTTGCGGTGCGCGGGCTTCTCATTGCGGTGGCTTCTCTTGTTGCGGAGCATGGGCTCTAGGTGCACGGGCTTCAGTAGTTGTGGCACGTGGGCTCAGTAGTTGTGGCACGTGGGCTCAGTAGTTGTGGCACGTGGGCTCAGTAGTTGTGGCTTGCAGGCTCTAGAGCACAGGCTCAGAAGTTGTGGTGCACGGGCTTAAGTTGCTCCACGTCATGTGGGATCTTCCCAGACCAGGGCTCGAACCCATGTCCCCTGCATTGGCAGGCGGATTCTTAACCACTGCACCACCAGGGAAGCCCTAATCAGAAAGTCTTAAAAAGTATTTTGAGAAAGGGCATCGAATCCTTTCTGGAACAGAATAGATTATAATAAGTAAATTAATTAAGCAGTAGAAATATTGATCAGTGATGTCATTAACCCAATATCCGTGTAGCCAAACAACACAGGCTTCCATAGACAACTGAGAGTTCTGAGCAAATGGTCAATGAAATAGTGTAACCTTATTGAAAAAGACAAAAAGCAGCACAAGAATGGAGCACAAAGTTTAGAAAACCCTTCCTAGGCCATTAGAGGCCTTAGGTATTTGAAGGGTTGTTCACGCCTATATGCCTATATGTAAGGCAACATAGGAATGTGAAATCACAAAGAGAAGAGAAAGAATAAACAAGAGGTAAAAAAGAGCCACATCAATAAAACAGCATGAGATAAAGCAGAGAAATTTCACATTTTAAAACTAAGTGTTGGGTTTCCCTGATGGCACAGTGGTTGAGACTCTGCCTGCCAATGCAGGGGACACGGGTTCGAGCCCTGGTCTGGGAAGATCCCACATGCCATGGAGCGACTGGGCCCGTGAGCCACAACTACTGAGCCTGCGCGTCTGGAGCCCGTGCTCCGCAACAGGAGAGGCCGCGATGGTGAGAGGCCCGCGCTCCGCGATGAAGAGTGGCCCCCGCTTGCCGCAACTAGAGAAAGCCCTCGCACAGAAACGAAGATCCAACACAGCCAAAAATAAATAAATAAATAAAAATAAAATTTATAAAATTAAGTGTAAATATATAGGGAATCTAATGAGCCTTCATGTACTGCTAGAGACCTATGGACTAAGATTTTACCAGATTCTAACAAGGGAAACCAGTGGTTTAAAAGAGTCATGCCTCTAGATAGGCTTAAGTAGACTATTTAGAAAATCTGTTTAGAGTTCATCCTTTGTGTCAGCCTAGCTTTGTTCAATTAATCCCTATTATAGTCCCAAGTTAAAGTTAAAGGCTGTTATTCAGCTGTGAAAGTAGAATCATTAAAAAAAAAATCCAACCCAATACATATGAGCCTGGTTTTGGTGCCTTGGCAGCAATAAAGGAGACGAGGTTTTGGGTTAACAGTTACACTAGTAAATTTCTTACGTCTGAACTAAAACCAGGGTTCCTCAACCTCAGCATCTTTGAAATTTTGGACCAGATAATTTTTGTTGTGGTGGTCTGCCCTGTGCATTATAGGATATTTTTAGCAGCATCTCTGGCCAATAATACGCACACGCACGCGCACACACACACACACACACACACACTCAACCAAAAATGTCTTGGCGGGGGAGGGGGGAGTCAGAAGTGGGAGGAGGAGGAGGACAGGAGGCAAAATTGTTCCTGATTGAGAAGCACTTAGACTAAATCTAAATCTAAATTGAACATTGACTAGCAAGTAACAGTGATAATTGCTGCTCCACATGATGGTCATGGGGCATTTCAAGTTTAAATTCTTGGGCTTATTAAACTCTTCATATCAAATTTCCAAAAGGGTCTTTGATTTTTGCAAATGCCATTACATATCTGCACGCAGGCAGTTAATTAAAATCAATTTTAAACGATCAATATTGAACTAAAATCCCCAAATTTCCCTGCCACAAAATGAAACTATGTGTGGGTGCAAGAGATAGAAGTGCATGACTTTCATTTGTTTGTTTGTTCTTTTTTTAAAAATATATGTGCTCATTCGGAAAAAACATTTCTGTTCACTTTTTAGGGCACATTACAATCTACCCTTGTCACTCTGACAAATGTTTCCTTCATTGCTGGAAATAATTCTAACAAAGGAAGAGATGGGCCTGCACTCCTCCAAGCACTCTGAAGCTATGTAAAGTTGGATTTAATCACTTATTGATTCATACGCGTTCTCCACATTACTTTCCAGAGCAACTTCAATAGGCAAGGAAAAAAAAAAAAAAACAAAGTTACTGTCCTAGTGGCAGAGTCATTTGCAGTGATCAGCTACTGTTCATAGGTTTTGATGAAAAATGTCTTGTAAAGAGGGATTCCTGCAAGAAGGCAGAATATCTGTAGTTATCTTTTGACATTCAGGGAAAAAAAATTGCAATTACAGTTTCCTGGATGGCCAAGTCTATGGAGAAAATATCCATTCACACTCCCTCTAGGGTTGTTCTGCCACTACCCCTTTCCCAGCAGTTTCTGAAGGACATCTGAGTCTAAATGATTTTCGAGTTTATTTCAGCATCACTATCCTGAGACCTATGTGGACACACAGGTGAGGCTGTTTGTGTCTTGCATGACATGAGGAAGTCATTTGAATGTCCTCATCCACCTGACCTCTGATATAGCCACACATCATGCATTGACCAACAAATAAATCCTGAATTCTTTATTCTACAACCTGAGGTTGATGGTGCACCAGAGTATTTGGGAATGGCATTGTAATTGGTCTCCTTGGCATTTGACTGCCTTCTTTCCCAACTGCCTTTTGACTTGTCTTGCCCCACTTACTCTCCTCACCTTATAAGGCCCTCGGGAAGAACCTGGACCATATTCTAGTTCTGGACGCCAACCTTTCTACTGACCACTTTCTACCAACCACAAATCTTTACCTTCCCTTTATGAACAATAAAAACGGAGGAATCCGTTGTCGATAACAAAATATACAGAGGTATGTGGTCTAGACTGATTCAAAATTCTAAATCTTAAATCATCCAGTTTTTACTACACTTTATGGAAGATGGTATTTTCCAAAGTTCGCAGCAATATTTCTCATCCACATGCTCTTTTAAAACACTGCCACTCCCTCCCCATCAAGAGGTGGAGTCTATGCCCTCGCCTCTTAAACCTAGGCAGACCTTTGTGAGTGCCTCACCAAGAGAGTATAATGAAATAGATACTTTGTAACTTTCAAGGGTATGTAATAAAAATCCCATGCCTTTCTGCCTGCTCTCTTAGGATACTCACTCTTGGGAGCCCATCCACCAAGCTGTGAAGAAGCCCAAACAATCCATGGAAAGGGTCATGTGGAGAGAAACTAAGGACCCTGGTCCATAGCCCTGGCAGAGCTCCCAGCTGACTGTAAACACCAGCTGGCCAGACAGCTGATAGAGCCATCTTGAAAGTAAATACTTCATTCTCCCAGTAAACCTATAACTGACACCATATAGAGGAGGGACAAACCTGAGAAGAGGCAATTTAAGCTCTACCCAAACTGCAGATCTATGAACAAAATAAATGATTTAGTGGCTTTAAGCAACTAAATTCAGGGGTAGTTTGTTATGCAGCAAAGGACAACTGATATATACTTTATTATTTCAAGAGAAATTAACAAGTATGTTTTAAACATAATGAATTCTAGGAATTTATCCAGACAAAACTCTTGGACAAGTGCCAAGGTAAATATTTTAAAATAGTGTTTATTATAAGACTGTTTACATTAAAGAAAAAAATGTCCAGTAATCTGGACTGTAAAAATAATATATGGCATATTTTTGCAATTGTGTGATACTGGGCCATTGTTTGAAAAGATGACATTTGACATATATTGATATAAAAATTTTTCAATAATGACCAAACAGCAGGGGTTTTTGTTTTATTTACTATAATTGACATATAACATTATATTATTTTCAGGTGTACCACATAATGATTCAACATTTGTATACAGTGTGAAATGATCACAATAAGTCTAGTTACCATCTGTCACCATACAGTTACAATTTCTTCTTTTTTTCTTGTGATAAGAACTTTTTAGATTAACTTTCTTATAAATATCAAATTTGCAGTACAATATTATTGACTGTAGTCACCATGCTGTACATTACATTCTCATTACATTTATTTTATAACTGGAAGTTTCTATCTCCTGATCCCTTTCACCCATTTTGCCTACCCTGCAATAACCCTCCCCTCTGACAATAACCAGTCTGTTGTCTGTATCTCTGAGTTTTGTTTTGTTTGTTCATTTATTTTGTTTTTTAGATTCCACATGTAAGTGAAATCATATATTTGTCTTTCTCTTTCTGACTTATTTCACTTAGCATAATACCCTCAAGGTCTATCCATGTTGTCGCAAATGGCAAGATTTCATTATTTTTATGGCTGAGTAGTGTTTCATTGTATATATATACCACATCTTCTTTATCTACTCACCCATTGATAGATACTTAAGTTGTTTCCATATCTTGGCTATTGCAAATAATACTGCAGTGAACAAAGGGGCACATACATCTTTTGAAATTAGTGTTTTTGTTTTCTTCAGATAAATACCCAAAAGTGGAATTGCTGGCTGATATTGGTAGTTCTATTTTTAATTCTTTGAGGAACCTCCATACTGTCTTGCATGATGGCTGCACCAATTTACATTCCCACCAACAGTGCACCAGGATTCCCATTTCTCCATATCCTTGCCAACAACTGTTATTTGTTGTCTTCATGATGATAGCCATTCTGACAGATGTGAGGTAGTATCTCATTGTGGCTTTGATGGTTCAAAGACACATGAAAAGATGTTCAACATCACTAACCATCAGGGAAATTCCTAACTGCTGTGGCTAGGACTGCCAATATTATGTTGAATAAAAGTAGCGAGTGTGGGCTTCCTTGTCTTGTTCCTGATCTTAAAGGAAAAGATAAGTCCCATTTGATCATGGTATACAATCCTTTTAATGTATTGTTGAATTCAGTTTGCTAATATTTTGTTGAGGATTTCTGAATCTATGTTCATCAGGGACATTGGCCTGTAATTTTTCTTTTTCTGTGGTGTACTTGTCTGGTTTTAATATCATGGTAATGCTGGCCTCGGAAAACGAGTTTGGGAGAATTCCCTCCTCTTCAATTTTTTTTTTGAAGTTTGAGAATGATACTTATTAAATCTTCTTTGAATGCTTGTTAGAATTCACTAGTGAAGTCATCTGGTCCTGGACTTTATTTGTTGGGAGTTTTTTGATTACTGATTCAATCTCCTTACTAGTAATCAGTCTATTCAAATTGTCTATTTCTTCATGATTCAGTCTTGGAAGATTCTGTTTCTAGAAATTTATCCATTTCTTCTAGGTTCTCCAATTTGTTGGTGTATAATTGTTCATAGTAACGGCTTATGATCCTTTATATTTCTTTGGTATAATTTATTTGAGCCTTTTCTCCATAATGAGTCTAGCTAAAGTTTTGTCAGTCTGATCTTTTCAAAGATATAGCTCTTAGTTTCATTGATCTTTTCTCTGGTCTTTTTACTTTCTATTTCACTTATTTCCATTCTGATCGTTATTATTTCCTTTCTTCTACTAACTCTGGTCTTTGTTCTTCTTTTTCTGGTTCCTTTAGGTATAAAGTTAGATGGTTTATTTGAGATTTTTCTTGTTTCTTGAGGCAGGCCTGTTTCGCCATAATCTTCCCCCTTAGAACTGATTTTCCTGCATCCCATAGATTTTGGTATGTTGTATTTCCGTTTTCACTCATCTCAAGGTATTTTTAAATTTCTTTTCTGATTTCTTCACTGACCTATTTGTTCTTCAGTAGCATGTTATTTAATGTCCACATATTTGTGATTTTTCCAATTTTCTTCATGTAATTGATTTCCAGTTTCATACCACTGTGGTCAGAAAAGATGCTTGATATGATTTCAATCTTCTTAAATTTACTGAGACTTATTTGTGGCCTAAAATATGATCTATCCTAGAGAATGTTCCATGTGCATTTGAGAAGAATGTGTATTCTGCTGCTTTTGGATGGAATTTTCTGTGTATATCTATTAAGTCCATCTGGCCTAATGTATCATTTAAGGCCAATGTTTCCTTATTGATTTTCTGTCCAAAATTATTCATTGATGTAAGGGGGGTATTAATGTCTACTACTATTATTGTATTGCTGTCAATTTCTCCCTTTAGATCTGCTAATATTTGCTTTATATATTTAGTTGCTTCTATGTTGAATGCATAGATATTTATTAATGTCACATCTTCTTATTGGATTGACACCTTTATCATTATTGAATGTCCATCTTTGTCTTTGAATACAGTCTTTGTTTTAAAGTACATTTTTTCTGTTTTAAGTATAGCTATCCCAGCTTTCTTTTGGTTTTCATTTATAGGAAACACCTTTTTCCATTCCTTAGCTTTCAGTGTGTGCGTGTCCTTATATCTGAAGTAAGTCTCTTACAGGCAGCAGATAGATCGGTCTTGCGTTTTTATCTATTCAGCCACTTGCTGTCTTTTGATAGAATTTAGTCCAGTTATATTTAGAAATATTTATATGTATGTACTTATTACCATCCTGTTAATTGTTTTCTGGCTATTTTGTAGTTCCTCTTTGTTCCTTTCTTCTTCTCTTACTTTCTTCACTTGTGATTTGATGCCTTTCTATGGTGTGTGCTAGAGTCCTTTCTCACTACCTTTTGTGTACCTACTCTAGGTTTTTGCTTTGAGGTTACCATGAGGCTAGCATATAATAGCTTACTGTCTATTTTAACTTGATAGCAAGTTGAGTTTGAACACATTTTAAAACTCTAATTTACTACCACCGCCCAGGTTTTATGTTTTTGATGTTCCATTTTACATCTTTTTATTTTGTGTATCCCTTAACTAGTTATTAGAGTTATAGTTTTTTGAGCTACTTTTGTCTTAAACCTTCACACTAGCTTTAAAGCAATTTATCTGTTACCTTTACTATATATTTACCTTTACCAGTGAGATGTTCACATCCATATGTTTTCTTGTTACTAATTAGTGCTCTTTCTTTTCAGCTTACAGAAGCCTCTTTAACATTTCCTGTAATTTCCTGTAAGGCTGGTTCAGTGGTAATGAACTCCTCTGAATGATAGCCTTGCTGGATAGAGTGTTCGTGGTTAGACTTTTTTTTTTTCCTTTCAGCATTCTGGATATATCATTCACTCCCTTCTGGCCTGCAAAGTTACTATTGAGAAATCTGCTTATAGTCTTATGGGAGTTCCTTTGTACATAATAAGTTGTATTTCTCTTGCTGCTTTTAAGATTCTATCTTTAACTTTTGACAGTTTAATTATAATGAGTCTTGGTGTGGGTCTCTTTGGGTTTATCCTGTTTTGAACTTTTGGGGCTTCTTGGATCTGGATATCTGTTTCCTTCTCCAGGTTAGGTAGGGATGTTTTCAGCCACTATTTCTTCATATAAGTTTTCTGCCTCTTTCTCTCTCTCTCTTCTCCTTCTGGGACCCCTATAATGTGAAAGTTATTCCACCTCATGTCCCATAGTTTCCTTAAGCTATCTTCACTTTTTAAAGTTATTTTTCCTACTTGTTGCTCTTTTTGTGTGCGTTCCACTGCCCTGTCTTCCAGATCACTGATTCTTTCTTCTGCTTTAGTCTGCTGTTGAACCCCTCCAGTTTTCCATTTGGTTACTGTATTCTCCAGCTCTGTGACTTCTGTCTTGTACTTTCTTATATTTTCTGTCTCCTTGTTAAAGTCCTCACTGTGTTCATCCATTCTTCTCCTGAGTTTGGTGAGCATCTTTATGACCATTACTTTGAACTCTTTATCAGGTAAATTACGTATCTCTATATCATTAAGGTTTTTCTGGGGTTTAACTTGTTCTTTCATTTGGAACGCATTTCTCTGCCTCCCCGTTTTGCTTGAGTCTCTGTGTTTGTTTCTCTGTATTAGGTGAAATAGCTATCTCTCCCAGTCTTGAAGGGGTGGCCATATACGGAAGATGAACTTTATCATTTAACTCTGCCCTAGCTCTTGGCTGTCACTTGAACCTTTGTGATTTTCTAGGCAGCCTGATTTATTCCTGTTATAGGGTCCCAGCTGTGGAAGCTGTGCCAAGACCTGTGAGGGAGGCATCTCAGTCAGCACCCAGTTTCAGCTGATTAGAAGCTAGACCCTCAGGCAGCAGCTGTTAAGGTATGCAAACATATACTGCCCTGTGGGACCATGATCATGAACCCTGCGTTTCTCCCATCCAGGAGATCTGGAGGTGTCCCTTAGTGACAGTTGCAAAAATCAGAGCTCCATTCCAGTGTGTGAGCTCCTTTCTGGGAGGTACCCATGAGCTACAGCAAGGCCGAGGGTGAGTGCAGAGATGGTGTTCCCCATCCGACATTCCCTGAGAGCACTTCTGTATCCTCTACAAGTGGTAATCTTAAGCGATCCCCTCAGGCTGATGCCCCAGGATAAGTAATTAGGCCTTTTGCACAGGGAGATTGGTGGGTGAGGGTGGTTCAGTGTGCTTCCTGCAGTGCTCTGAGGGTGATGGCTTTCCAAGAATTGCTCCTCTGAGTTGCAGACCCATGGAGCCCAGAAATGCAATCCCCCTGACCTTCAGAGCAAGGCACCAGAGCCTGGCTTTGCTGGGACCGTGGGAGTGGCACGGGGGGTGGGGCATGCCCACCAATGCCAGCAGATTAAAGGGGAAGTACAAAAACAGTGCCTGCTAGTGCTAGCAAGATAGAGAGCAAATGCAAAAAATGGTACTCACCAGTGCCTTTGTCCCCGAGAGTCCCAACAGGCTCCTGGCCCTCTGGCAGATGCTTTAAGATTAGCAAATGAGTCTCTTTCACATATGATCTGGGCACTTTTCATATTGCTGCTTTTGCACTGGGTCCTGGGGTAAGTGAGTCTGCGTTTGAGCCCTTTAAGAGTGGAATCTCCATTCCCTACAGTGCCCTGGTTCTCCTGGACATAAGCCCTGTTGGTTTTCAAAGCCAGATATATGGGCCAGCGGCGGGTGGGGGGGGGTCATCTCTCCAATGCAGGTCCCACAAGTTGGGGTGCCTGATGTGGGGCACAGAACCCTCACTCCTCTGGGAAATGCTTCCTATTTGTGATATCTCTCCCAGTTGTAGTTTGCCATGCTGGGGGTCAGGTTTTTGGCAAGACTGTGTCACCGCCTTTCCTAGGCATCTCCTCTCAATGTGACTCTTTTATCCTTTGTTGTGGAGGAGCTGTTCAGCTAGTTTTTAGGTCTTTCTCAGAGGGAACTGATCCATATGTAGCTGCAGAGTTGCTGTGTCCATTGGAAGAGGTGAATTCAGGACCATCCTACACCACCATCTTCAACGGCCACCCCCAAAACAGCAGTTCTTAAAACAGTAGGCATACAGTGATTTAATTTTTGTGATGTGTTTGTGTGCAGATTCTTATATTTAATATATGGGAAAAATCTTAAAATCTATACTTCAAAATACATATAAAAGTTACCTCTGTATGAGGGGCTAAGGAGAGATTTTATGATTTTTTTTCCTGCTCATTTGAATATTCTAAATTTTCTTATTGAATATGGAGTGCTAAATAATTTTTAAAGACTTAAAGAAAAGTAAAGGATTCTCTTTATAATTTTCATGTAAGAAAAAGGATCGTATCAGGCCATCTCTGCTTATAGTTGTGTTACCAGAAAGTGGACTGACCTGTAGTATATTCAAACACACACCATCCTAAGTTGTGTCATAACAGGATTCCTCTCCAATTCCTTATTCCTTGTTTCCCTCTATTTGATTTTCCAGTGTCTCCAGATCAAGAGGATACAAATTTCTCTTCTTTCCAAAGTAGCAATTGGCAGGCTAGGGGCACAAATGCCAGCAAAAACTTTTCTCTGTGCTTGAAGGGTTAGGGGCTGGCAGCAACAGCCTCAGCAATAACCCCAGCACTTAGTGTGATTTTTTTCTTTCTTTTAATTTATTTATTTTTGGTAGTGTTGGGTCTTCGTTTCTGTGCGAGGGCTTTCTCTAGTTGCGGCAAGCGGGGGCCACTCTTCATCGCAGTGTGTGGGCCTCTCACTATCCCGGCCTTTCTTGTTGCGGAGCACAGGCTCCAGACGCGCAGGCTCAGTAGTTGTGGCTCACGGGCCCAGTTGCTCCGCGGCATGTGGGACCCTCCCAGACCAGGGCTCGAACCCGTGTACCCTGCATTAGCAGGCAGATTCTCAACCACTGCGCCACCAGGGAAGCCCATAGTGTGATTTTTAAAATAATCTCTGTCCCTATGCGGAGACTGAGTCAAGTGACTGTTTCATGTGGAAGGAAAAGTTAATTCTTTATGTCTGAAAGGCAAGTTTGGATAGAGCCCTAGATGATGGTCAAAGAGAAGAAATTGGTCCCCCAAACATGGCAACTTTGCCAACCCAATCTAAAACATTTAAATCTGGCTCTCAGAAGGAGGTTTTCTCAATTATATAAACACGCTCTGCCTTGTTAAAAAGCCCATTTCCTTTTCTTCTGATGTCAAATAGCACATTAAAAACTGTGTGTCATGCATTTCCCTGGGTATACTAAGGCTTTGTATTACAGTAAGTTCCCTACATACGAACCTTCAAGTTGCGAACTTTCAAAGATGCGAACATGCGTTCGCATGTCCAATCACGTAAGTTAGTTCACGTGTCTGGCATACATTGGTACGTGCATGCATCCTCTACAGGTACTTGTGCTTTTGTGTACTTTACTGTATAGTACTGTATGGAGTACAGTCATACAGTATCTTTATTTCAAGCCCAGGATGTCCGGAAGCAAGCGTAAAAGCAATGGCAATACAGCAGGTACTACTGTACTTTTCAAGGTAATGTACCATAAGATAAAAATGTTTTATTTTTTGGTTTTTTATGTATTATTTGTGTGAAAAGTATTATAAACCTACTACATTACAGTACTATAAGCCGATTGTGTTAGTTGGGTACCTAGGCTAACTTTGTTGGACTTCCGAACAAATTGGACTTACAAACGCACTCTCAGAACAGAACTCGTTCATAGGTAGATGACTTATTGTATTAATGCATCAGCACATATGGACTTTGAAGAGGTGTGTGTGTGTATGTGTATGTTTATGTGTGTGTAAGAGGTGAGGGTGGGGCTAGAGGAATGTCCTGTCACCAGTCCTGTCACCTGAACTTCAAACTCATGCTCTTCAAGAGGAAAACCTCGGCTGCATCATTTAAATGGCACTCATGGAAATGGCAGCTCATTCACTTTGGAATAAAAGGAAAAAGTTTCTGCAATACTTTCTTCTATCCTCTCCCCTTTTCCTGCCCCAAAAGAGACTTCTTATTGAAGTCATTTGCTATAGAACACAGCAAATTTTCATTTTCCTACTCCTACATGGGCTGCAGTTTAGCTAAAACCATCTGATCTGGGGTCGCAGACCAGCCTTGGAGACTCTGCACAATAGGTTTATAAATAAATTTGGTCCTAAGTACCTGCTATGGGTCACAAAGCAATAAAAGGGGAAGTCTGAGTGTTAGATAAAATGCATGACCTGGGGTAGGTTGCCTGCCTGGGTGATTATCACAGGAGAAGGCTAAACAAGAATCTCTAAGAAGCTAACGCAGGTCTTCCCAACCACAGGTAGGAGTCCAAGGTCTCTCTCTAACTTGGAGAGGCAGGGTAGGAGAGAAGATCTGAGAATGGCACTTATGAATTGCTTATTGAGTTTAAAGTAGCCTAAGTAATTACCAAGTACTGGGCAGGGAATACACAAATTTCACAAGGAAGCTTTGAGTACTCCAGTCTTGGGGTTTTATTCTTGTTCAACCACTTACTGATGTGTAATTATGTGCTAAATACTTCATTCTTACCCTGTGTGATGATTAATTTTATGTGCCAACTTGACTGGGACATTGGGTGCCTGGACATTTGGTCAAATATTACCCTGGGTGTGTCTGTGAGGATTTTTCTGAATGAGATTAATATTCAGAGTCAAGCAGATTGCCCTCCCTAATGTGGGTAGGTCTCATCCAATCAATTGAAGACCTGAACAGAACAAAAAAGCTGCGTAGGAAGGAATTCCTGCCTGACTACTTGAGCTGGGACATTGATCTTTTTCTTGCCTTCAGACTGAAATTTATACCACTGGTTCTCCTGGTTCTCAGGGCTGTGGACCATACCAGTGTGTGTGTGTGTGTGTGTGTGTGTGTGTGTGTGTGTGTGTGTGTGTGTGTGTGTGTGTGTGTGTGTGTGTGTGTGTGTGTGTGTGTATTTCTCTGGAGAACCCTAATATAACCTGCTTCCTCAACTGTAATTTGGGGGGTAAAGCTTACCTGGTAAGGCCTCTGCAAATGAAATAAATGTAATACATCAGCTCTGGTATGTCAGTTCTTGTACACTGTAGGCACACAATACATATTGGCTCTCTCCCTAACTTCGAGTTGCCTGCAATAAGATTTGCTTGCAGGTTCTCCCCTTTTTAGTAAATCAATACTCTGAAAGAAGCTTATGCTGAGTTCATTGGGTATGTATCACAGTTCACAGATGCAGGTGTATAATAAACATCATTTTATTTCCTTTATAGCAACTTGATTCAGACCCCAGGCACACGTACCACCAGACCGAAGGCATATTCTTAGTCAGAACTGAGATTTCCTCTCCTCTCAGGGGAGGAATCGGG
This sequence comes from Balaenoptera acutorostrata, assembly GCF_949987535.1. Lineage (NCBI taxonomy): Eukaryota > Metazoa > Chordata > Mammalia > Artiodactyla > Balaenopteridae > Balaenoptera > Balaenoptera acutorostrata. The sequence goes on along the minus strand of NC_080069.1, from coordinate 49,935,117 downwards.
GACATTCTGTGGGACCCAGAAAACAGGAAAAGGTAACAATCTCTAGTCACAGCGGACATTCACACTAGCCAAGTCATTCCTTGAGGTCCAAAGATGACTACTTCCGTGCCATGCACAGTTCCCTGGAATCAAGGTGGAGACCGGACTCCCTGGTACCCAGGGCTCTACCAACCTAGTCACCTACTGTACCCTGCAAAGCATCCCTAATTCTGAGGACTCAGGTGCTGCCACCCCAAAGGGACCCACTCATAGGAAACTACTCATACCCATATCGTATTTCACCTGATTTGAGAAAATTTGTGAAAATGTAAAATGTATTGATCTACATACAATTTAGCTAAATAAGGATAAAAGCACACCAGACCACCTGAAGAAGGGAAGGAGGAGTAATTTCTACCATCATCTTGTGTTTCTGGTAAAACCAGTTCTTGGAGCCAACTACCAGCAAAGGTCGGGAGTGGGAATAAATCACACTCACTTTTGGAGGTTTAAGTAAAGTGTTTTGTAATCCTATCCTTCATAGAGCAATGCTATTGAGAATATATTTCATAGTTGTGAACTTTGTACTATTTTGAACTTTATACTATTTGTGCATCCAAAAAATCAGAGGTATGCTAATGCAGGTGACTATAGCTATGGTGAAAGCACAAAGAAGAAAACTGGTAGAAACAACTTATTTTTTAAATTAAATCTTGAAAATATTTTTTTAAAAAACAAGTAGAATATAGGATCAGAGATCACCAATGATTTTTCTGTATTTTAAAGGAAACTGCTTGAGGCATACTAGACAGAAAAACCCGTTTGGTGAGCAGGCTAGCAATTTCAAATCAATTTGACATCAAAGACTGGCAAACTGGCAAAATTTCAGATGACACAAGCCTGGCCAAGATGACGGGTGACAGAATCAAAGTTCAAAACCACCTTGTCCATATGAAACAAGTTTCTAAAAGTAAAAAAAATATGTGTAATTTTCAAAAACCCTAAACTGAATTGGCATTTAAAAAAAATCAACTGCTCTTGTATGCTGTGCTATCAGCCCTTTTTAACAAAAATTAACAATAGAGATTTGGATTCATAAGAATAATATGAAGCCATATAGTCAGTTTAAATGGCTACAGGTAAAAGATACCTATTTCCCTAAAGACACGTGATGTACAAATTATGGAATCACCAGCAGCAGAAATCGCTAAGCAAACACCAGTCCCATCTCACCATTAGTGACACGTTTGGTCCTCAATGCTGTATTATAAGAACAGCATAGGCCAGTTATAGAAGGTCACTGTGGCAAGAATTGCTGAGCGGCTGACCCAACACTGCTGCAGGAGTAAGCAACCATTTTCTTCAGTCCTTTTGCCTCAGCCCATCCACGAGCCAAACCTCTTACGAGAGGAGGGCTTATTGAAGGAGCTGAGGCCCCTTCACCAACCCTCTGGCAGGCCAGAGTGGTGACAGGTCTCCAAAACTCTCCTTTGACTTCTGTAGTAAAAAGTGCACACACCTGGATTTATTGTACTACCGGAACACCTCACGTTACAGAAAAGAGATCACTGCTCAAAAGGACACTGGGGGAACCAATGCTGAGTAATCAAAATATGCTGTTAAAAATGTAGTGAAAACCATTTAAGTTAATAATAGAGAAAAATGAATCAACAGTTGACTTCTAGATTAGCGATTTGTCTTTCCCTACAGTGAGGAGAATGACTTTGGGAAGTGGTAGACTGCCCAAATTCTGTTGTTTCATTTTGAGTCATATCTTTGACCAAACGCCACGAGTAGGAGGGGAATATTAACATAAGCACCTAAGGTTCTCCCTCATAACAGACACTATAAGGCAGGCCCACTAATAACCTCATGGGGAATAATTTATCCTAAAGGAAGAGTCAAGAGACACAAGGACAGTCGGCCAGAAACCTAGGAGAAAGGCAATTTTGAAGAAAGCACTGTATTGCCAAAGTGATCATCCAAGCCAGCTTACGCCCCGTGGACTCAGTCCTGTATCTTAGTAGAGAAAGCTGCAATAATGTATTAAAAAGTAAAAGAGCATCTTCTGGCTAAGATGGCATTATAAATTTACAGTCTAAGTCTCCCCTCCCCACTAGGCTTTTCTCCAAACAAATAGCAATGATAGATGACCTTTTTTTAAAAAAAATCTAAAATGGGTGGTCATGTCTTTGTAGAGGAAAAAGTAAACTAGAACACAAAGCAGTAAGTGAGCTAGCTGCAGACCCACTAGGCTCTGGGTCTGAAGTCTGTCAGAGGCTGACAGGAGTCTGAATAAAAGCCCCTCTCCTCCACACATCACAAGGGACCTAAACTGGTCTCTGCTTCAAATCCACAGCTCTGGTGGGACTCTCTTGTCGTGAAAAGAGACTAAAGAGGTTTCACTGAGCCATACTCTGCTGAGTTGGGCTACGTTCTACATAACAAAGCTGCATGACAAAGAAGGGCTGGGGAAGATGAGGCAAATACAGTTTTTCAGTCATGGTCTGGGCCCACCCACCTCTTGCTTCAGTGGCTGTGTGAAGAAAAGAGTTAACATAGCAGGTCTGAGGCTGCCAACTTTAGAAGGGCCTCCTTGCAAGGTTGGCCCTTGGCTCGCATCTAGGGATCTGGCACTCAAATCATTCCCTGATAAGGGAGGCTCACTGTACCTAAACTGTTTGTACAAACAGTGCGATTTATAGTTAACATCTGCTTTCCTTCTGGGAGTCTGGAACTTTGGACCGTGCTAAGCCGAAGACGCCTCCGTGATCAGCCTCCAATAAAGTCCGGAACTCTAATTCTCTAACAGACTATCCTGGGCAGAAATACTATATACATACTCTACATTTTTTGCTGCTGAAAAGCAAAAACATTTGGTATGTCTTCTCATGGGAGGGAAAGAGTATCAGGAAGCCTGTGCATAGATTTCTCCAGAATCTGTCTTTTTCCCTCAATTATCCTGTCATATATCCTTTCACTGTAACAGACCTTAGTCATGAGTCCAACTATGTGCTGAGTGCCATGATTCCTCCTAAAATATCCCCAAATGTGTGTGGCCTTGAGGATCGCCAAAGCAGTGTTAGACATGGGATTCACTAGAACAACTCCAACTCACTGAAATATGACTACAGTATTATTTCGGAAAAAAAGAAGGGCAGGGGATGATGAAATCCTGGTGCCTGAGTGATTACGGAGACACTCAGAGCACAAAAGAGCAGTTGAATTGCTCTCTGTTGTGAGAGGTAAAAGTTACCTATGGAATTGGAAAATACATGCAAGCACAGGAGGCTTGCCTCATTGGATCCCCTGGCTTCTTTTGGCCCTTCCAGCTGAAATGAAGACAAGAGAGAGGCCGGGGAATGCCTGTGCTTTTTGTGCCCTCTACCTGATGGGAGAGAAAAGGGATCAAATATTCCCAAAGGTGGGCTTCGAATGGGCCAAAGACAATAAAAGTTAGCTGGTTAGGTGCTCATTCCTTCAGGCAAATGAAAAAAAGGGGGGACCACTCAAGCCTTTTCTGCAGCCTAGCTACAGGACCACCCCTCACCTTTCACTCCCCCTGAGATCTCCCAGTAGCTGTCATTTTAACCCTGTAAATGCTGAATTTACTGTTGGGGCTTGGAGCAAAACTTGCAATGAAAAAATTTTTTTTCAATGGCTTTGTGCTCTGTGGCTATTTCATCTACAGATGATTATAATATGCCCATAATTTTCATGAATACTAGAGAAAGATCCTAATGATCAGGGAAAGCTGCAAAGAAAAGATATTAGTGGTACACAACTCCCTTGCTTTTTGCCATAAGTAGGAAAACTGAGATTTACACTCTGAATATTGAAAATAACAAATCTCCACAACCAATGACCTTTGTATGATTTTTGCTTATTGGCACCTCTTTAAAACAGGGAGACAACATGAAAAAGAGGCAATCTCCAGATGGAAATCCACTTTTTTTAGTTTTAAAAAGCAGTTTTTAATTTGCTAACAAGCTCCTGTTGAAATCAAATGCCTGACCCTTAAAGACTGATGATTTTTTCCTGCCTAAGTACATATTTTAGAGTGGGTTAATTTAGACTCCAGACAAGGTCAAAAGGCCTTAGGAAAGCCTTGTTACTTGGATTTTGAGACCAGGTGTCTGGCCCTGCAGTGTCTTAGGTTTTGCAACTGCAGAAGAAAATTAGTTGCCGGCATTTCTGGAATTTGAATTCAAGATCCTAATTGCCTGGATCTGACTTTAAGCCAAAATCTTACACGGTCCGCTATGGGCTGTTGTAGCCTTAGTACTAGCTGTGATGAACAGAAATCAGATGAGATCTTTTCACTCAATGAACAGGACTCAGACTCTGGGACTGCTGCAGATTTAGAACATACCTGAGAGGGGCTATCAGGCCCACTGTGGAGGCTGTCTGGCCCACCTGAGTTACATACAGATGCCCACAGAAAGGGATTTATTCTCTGATGGGACTATCTGAAATTGAGCTGATCAGCTCTATACTGTTGATACAGAGACTAACTGCGTTCATAACTTGTGGTTCCTGCCAAAAGCTACAGGCTGCAGGAAGCACATCACTTGAGGAAGCCACCAAGCTTTCTAAGACAGATCTTCACGGCTAATGGGATTAGCTAAACTGACTAAATCTAGGACTCCTATAAGGGCATGACTGAAGTCAACACCACAGGTTGGTCGGTCCCTGCATCGTGAAGTCCTAATGATAATAATCCGCTGTAAAGATGCCTTGCATAAGGGTGAAGAGGGTGAACTGTAACGAAAAGAGCTAATATAGCAGGGCTGAGGTTGTGACAGGTTTTCCCCACTTTCCAAAAGGAGAGCATTTCAATAAAACCTTACATAAGCCAAATGGCGTAAAGCGAAGAAGCAATTACCTGAGGACGCATCTTGCTAACAGATGCACAAAATAAATCAACATAAAGCACAGATGCTTACAGATACATTTCAAAGCTCTGGTGGCTTGATGCTGAGATACTGAGTGCAGTTCCCAGGGAAGGAGCTTGGCAGGGCACTCTCACTGCTCATGGTACACTCTGCCTCTCTTAACGGCTCACTGCAAAATGAATGCTGAACGCTATTTTTGCTTTTCACCTTTTTTTGGTAAAAGTGAAAGTCCTCTTCAGATTTCTTTTGGTTAACGAAAACAGATACTAATGTAGGTCTTTTATAAAAAGTTTGGTGTCAAGCAAACTTTCAAAAAACAGAGGATACCTGTATATTTTGAAGGGCCTACTGGCAAGGTAGGCCCTGAGCTGGCATCTGGTAACTTGGCATGCAAAACCGTTCCCTTACAGATAAGGGAGTCTCACCATGCCTAGAGTGTTCCTACAAACAGTGTAATTTATACTGAACCCCTACTTTTCTTCTGGGAGTCTGGAATTTGGGTACATGCTGGGCAGAGGGTACCTATGTGACCAGCCTCCAATAAAAACCTTGGGCATTATAATGGGTTGAATGGCGGCCCCCAAAAATTCATGTCCAAGTCCTAATCCCTGGAACTTGTAAATATGATTTACTTGGATAAATAAAGGGTCTTTACAGATGGAATTAGGTTAAGTATCTAGGATGAGATCATCCTAGATTTAAGGTAAGCCCTAAATTCAATGGCAGGTGTTATTATAAGAGAAGGGCAGGGAGAGATTTGAAACAAAGAGACAGAGTGAAGAAGGCCATGTGAAGCTGGAGATAGAGATTGCAGTGATGTATCTACAAGCCAAGGAACATTAATATTTGCTGGTAGCCATCACAAGCTAGGAGAGAGGAATGGAATGGCTTCTCAGAGCCTCCATAAGGATCTAACCCTGACAACACCTTGATCTCAGATTTCCATCCTTCATAACTGTGAGAGAATATATTTCTGCTGTTTTAAGCCATCAAGTTGTGGTAACTTGTTATGGCAGCCTTAGGAAACAAATACAGGCACTGAGTCTCTAACGGGCTTCCCTGGACAGAAATATCACAACATCTTTCTGCATTTTTTACTGTTAGAGAAAGAAACATGTTAGGTAGGTCTCTTCACAAAAGGGAGAGGTATAAGGAAGTCTGTGCATGCATTTCTACAGCCTCCTCGCATGTCTTTGTCCCTTGATGACCCTGTCATGTATCCTTTGGCTATAACAAACCTTATCCCTGAGCACAGCTATATGCTGAGTCCCAGGAGACCTTTTAGCAAACTACTGAATGTGTGGGTGGGTCTTGAGGTAACCCACAAAACAGACTGGATATGTAACATCCTCAATATCTCAAAAGAACACAAGCTCTAGGTCATTAATATAAGACCTAATGGTGAGCAGGAGACCCCTAGCTATCCAATGGGGGAAACCAGAAAAATCCCTATTCAGGGTAAAGTTAGTATAGAGAGAAAGAGAAAACACCAACTCAAGGAAAGCCATCAAATAAATGTCCCCAATACATGAGAAAACTAATGCTGAGAGAAAGGATCTAGAAGATGTCTAGTATCATCTAGTGATGATACGAAACATTGAGGATAAGTTGAGAAAATGTAAATACCACTGGAACAAAAAAGACCTACAAACTAATGACAATTGGACTGAAAGTAGACTTCTAATGGCAGTAGGCTATTAACTCCCTCCCCTTCCCTACCAAATGAGAATAATGGAGCAATTACAAAATAATTTTAAAATAAGATTTTATATTCTTACATAAGAATATATTAAATAAAATAAATAATAAATCCATTAAGAACAAGACATGATAAAACAAAAACAGGCACAAATGAAACAAATGTAGTGTATTTTAAAAAACCAGAAATGCTAAATGAAATATTAGAGTTACTGGAATTTTAAAATTCAGATTAAAAAAATGCCAGATACAATTAAAGAGAGAATAATAGTGAGTTGAAAGACAGTACACAAAGGAAATCAACTCAAATCCTGCATAGTAAAATAAAGATAATAAAAATATGAATGAGAAGATAAGACACATAGGGTAGACTAAAAGGATCCAACATGAATCTACATTTATTGAATGAGATCTCAAGAAGAAAAGAACAGAGAGGATGGCAGACAAAGAATACTGAAAGGTTAAAAGTCTGAGAGCTGAGAGATAAATTCACATTATATAGCTAGTGACAATACAAAACATTATGGATAAGTTGAGAAAACTATGAACACTACTGGAAAAAAAAAGACCTACAAACTAATGACAGTTGGACTGAAAGTAGACTTCTAATCAGTATTAATAAATAGCAAAGAATATCAGTAGAGAAAATAAGAAAATAACCAAGAATTCTGTATCCAGTAAAAGTAGTATTCAAAAAACTAGAAATTTTTATATATACAAAAACTAAGGGAATTTATACGTAGTCTCTTGCTTAAAAACTACTGAAGGAATTACTTGAGTGGGAAAAAAAAAAAAAAACCCACCCAGAGTCCAGAGAGAAAAAGGAAGACAAACATAATATGGCACACACAGAAATTAGTAAAATACATTAGTTAATTTGACTATTAAAAATGATAAATTTTTGTATTAAAGTGATACTAAAACTCTAGACAATAACAAAGAATAAGTAGGAATTATTCAATCAGTACATAAAGTATGCTGGAGTTCTGGTATTATTAAGTCACAAAAGGGTAACATTGAATGACTTTTGATCTTTATTTAAAAAATTATAGTTAAGTACGTGTATTAAACATTTTGGAAAAACATGCCATAAGAATATATGCTAGGGAATTCCCTGGTGGCGCAGTGGTTAAGAATCTTCCTGCCAGTGCAGGGGACATGGGTTCAATCCCTGGTCAGAGAAGATCCCACATGCCGTGGATCAACTAAGCCCATGCACCATAACTACTGAGCCTGCACTCTAGAGCCCGCGAGCCACAACTACTAAGTCCGTGCATCACAACCACTGAAGTCCACATACCCTAGAGCCCACGCGCTGCAACTACCGAAGCCCGAGCACCTAGAGCCTGTGCTCCGCAACAAGAAAAGCCACCGCAATGAGAAGCCCGTGTACCACAACGGAGAGTAGCCCCTGCTTGCTGCAACGAGAGAAAGCCTGCACACAGCCAAAAAAAAAGAATATATGCCATACATAATACAAATAAATGCATTATATATTAAATATATATAATGTATATATAATTTAATGCATATATGTAATATACTATGCATTAAATACATAAATGTATATATGTATATATAGTATGTATATATAATTTAATACATAATAAAATCCATAACTTCTAATATGACAAAGAAAACCAAAAAAAAAAAAAGGAAATATTATTATTCCAAACAAAGCAGAAAAGTAGAATAAATAATCAATAAAAAGATTGACTTAAAAGACTACATACAGGAAGATGATAGAAACAACTCCAAATATACCAGCAACATGAAAAATAAATAAAAATAAATTAAACTCACCAGTTAAAAACCGAGATCCTTGGACAAATGAGATGAGAAATGATAATAGAATAGAATTTAAGGAGGAAAACCCATTGATATTTATCAAGCAAGCCATTACATAATAATAAAAACTTTGTCAAGAAGATGTAAAATTATGAAATAATGTACCTAACAACATATTCCTAAATATATAATATAATAAATGACAAAATTGCAAGAAGAAAATGGCAAATCAATCTTAATTGCAGGAGATTTTAATGTATCCACTGTACAAACTAAGACAAGATGCAGAACTGATGTATCATGTAATACATTTTTAAAAGCATAATTAACAAGCTTGTTCTAAGAGTGATACACAGAACTCTACACCCACTAATTAAAGATAATATATTCATTTCCAGCAGACATAAAAATTCACTATGTATGTATGTAGTTCTTAAGGAAATTCTCAATAAATGTTTAAGAATCAATATCTTACTACATTCGTTGACCACAGCACAATTTTTAAAGTTGTTTCTTAAAATAACTGATTTATGTTTATGAATTTAAAAGCACACTTCTAAAACAACTTACAGGTAAAGACTGCAATTTCCAAACACTTAAAATTAAATGATAATTAAAGGACCACATATCAAGACTTGCATAATTGGGGAAAGTAGTAGTTAGAGTTAAATTTATAGTCAAATTAATTGTTTACAAAAGAAAAAATTAAACTCAATTAATTTAATATTCAATTCAACAAGCTAGGAAAGGAATAACAGAATAAAGCCAAAGAAAGTATTCTGTGAAAATACTACTAAAATAGACAAACTAATAGTAAGACTGATCACCAAAAAAAGCAGGAAAAAAAAAAAAAAGGATACAGATAAATCAATAATATTGGGATCAAAAAGTGAACATAACTAAAGACGGAGTATAGATTTTTACAAGCACCTGATAAATACTACAAACAACTGTCTGGCAATAAATTCTCCAGAAAAAAAATATAAATTATAAACATTGACTCAAGAAGAAACTGGAAAGCTGAAGAAAATAATCCCATTATAATGATTGAATCAAGAGTCAAAAATAACCCCTCCCCAAAAATAATAGGCTCAAATATTTTTGCAGATAAACATGACCGAAGTTTTATGTTACAGATTATCACTATCCCATACAAGCTATTTCAGAAAATAATAAAGTATAAAACATATCCCAAATTATTTTTAGTAGGCTAAATAATCTTGAGACCAAAACCAGACAAGAATAGTACAAGTGTAGGCAAAGCTTACTTATGAAAATAGATGCACAAATCTTGAGTATTAACAAATCAATGGTGTTTTGGGTTGAACTGTGTCCCTCCAAAAAGATATGTTGAAGTCCCAATCTCAGTGTCTAAGAATGTGACCTTATTTGGAAGTAAGGTTGTTTGTAGATGTAATTAGTTAAGATGAGGTCATACCGGAGTAGGTTGAGTCCTTAATCCAATAGGACTGGTATTCTTATAAGAACATGATGTGAAGACAGAAGGAGAAAATGCCATGTGATGATGGAGACAGAGATTGGAGTCACGTAGCTGCAAGCCAAGGATGGCCAGCAACACCAGAAGCTAAGAGAAAGCCATGAAACCGATGCTCCCCTAGAGCCTTCCAAAAAACATGGCCCTGATGACACCTGGACTTCAGACTTCTAACCTCCAAAACTGTAAGACAATAAATTTCTATTGTTTTAAGCCATCTAGTTTGTGGTACTTTGTTACTGCAACCCTAGGAAACATACAAATTGCAAAGTAGGAAAAGAATTTGATAAATCTGAGTAATAGGAATACAGAACTGATGCATATTATAGGATTTTCTGTGCTTTTATTTTTGAGATAGCTCATAATGTTTAAAAAGAAATCAGCCCTCTAGATAACACAGGAGAATGAGAGCACAAGACAGCAGTGTTTGGAGGGGCAGACTGCAGGATACTTTTCCTACTTGTGGTGACTATAACAACTCAAGAAACAGTATCCTAAGCCATGAGCTAGACTCACAATGTATAAAATGAGAGAAGCTGAAGAGGGCCTGACTCAAAGGGGTTCATGGTACAGGCACTCACATCAATTACCCATTGCTACCATACGCTGCAAAACAACCAGCCACAAAATGCAGTGGTATAAAACAATTAGCATTTATTCAGTTCAAGAGTCTAGTAGGTTGACTGAGTAGTTCTGCTGGTCTGGGCCAGACGTGGCTGATTTTAGCTGCGCTCCCTTAAGCAATCTGCATTCTAGGATCTTGCGTGAGCCCCCAGGATGGCCTCTGCTTTGATGAATTGGCTTTCTTCCACACAGTCTCTCATCCTCCAAGAGACTAGCCTGAACATGTTCCCCTGGCAAAGGCAGGGAGCATGAGAAGAAACAAAAACATTCAAGTGTCTTGCAATCCCATTGGCCAAAGTAAGACATGTGGTCAACCTCAGAGGCAGAGTGGGAAGAGCCTCCAGTGTTACAGGGCGAAGGCTGGGGAGGCCATTAAACGAGGTCATCAATGTAATCAATCCACCATGACAGCTTCCATGATACTACCATCAGTCAACCAGAACAGGAAAGGAGAAAAACTGGACACATGCAGTAAGTTGAAAAAAAGTATAATCATGATCACCCAGAGACACCCCTCAGGAACTTCCTGAGTAAGTTTGGAGAAACGTAGAAACAAGACTCCTGCAGAATCTGGGGTGTGAGGGAAGGATTAGCAGAATCAGAGAAATACTGAGCTTCATTGTTGCCACCCTACTTGTATCCTGTCCGGATGACTCTGAAAACACTAGCAACACTTCTTCTATTGAGTCCTACCAAAATGGAAGGGATCTCCCTTCCCAGTATCAGGTCATAGTATTTCCCAAAGTCACTCATAGAAATTAAGCCTCTGCAGCAATGACCACCATCAGTGCTTCCAGGCTATGGCTGATGCACAGTCAGAGAAAAAGTTTAAACACATGCATCTAGTGCTTTCTTTTTCTTTTTTTTCTTTAATTAATTTTTGTTTTTTCACATCTTCATTGGAATATAATTGCCCTTCCCCTGTTGGCCACTTCACTCTTCTGCCAAGTGTCAAAACAGAGCACAATGCGGGCAATCCTGCCGCAGGACACTCCAGTGAAAGTCTGTTTGGCAATTCATTTTCAAAAAATTAATGGCAAAGTAATATCAAACTCAGAGTGACAACAAGCCTTGTTTACACCTCCACAAGGGGATATGGATGACATTTATTATTCTACCTAATGACAGTATTCAGAAATAGCTCACCCTGTCTCCAAGAAATCCCTTTGAGGAATTTCTCCACCTAACATGTCCCTCTTTTATAGGAAAAGAAATCTGGCTTCTTGCTCTCAGATACATAACTTGACCTACTGGAATTCTGGTGAGAGATAACATTCTAACTGAGAAGCAGCATCTGTACCTGATTGGTTGTAGAGGTAGAATAACCCAGAACAATTTTAGTTAGGAAATTTCCCAAGGAAGCATAGAGATAGGAATCCTACATGAATTACCTACTGAAAGTTATTTACTCAGTGGCCTGCATTTGGTATTTGGTGGGAAAAACAATAGAAATCTACTTTTATTGATGAAGTAGATCTCTCATCTAAAGACTGAGACTAGCTTAAGTCCCCATTCTTAGGCCTTTGTCCACACATATTCTAACTCTTGGAAGTGACTGATTTATTCTGCACCATATTTATTCTATACTACATGTATGGACTTCCTAGGAAAACAGATGGGATCAATCAATCCTTATTTTGTAAGTCAGACTCTCTCTTAAATGCATTAAACACGCTGATTTTCCTTCCTTGTATCTCCATTTCGTACTTCCATAAACAAAAATGGGCAAGAGTTAATGACAACCAACAATATTTATTGAGCAACTAATATGAGTTCTGCTCTCATTGACCAGTTGGGATTAATATAACTGAAGTGGTAAGTAAATCTCTATAATGCAGTTAATTTCTAGCTCCTCCATGATGGCTAGACTGTCTCCTATTACATTATAGATTCTTGAAGAGATGCATCCATTTTGATCCATCCAATGGAATAAAAAATCCACTTATTCGTACAGGTTGACCTGCTTTGCAAACAGCATCCAGAATAAAGGATATTTTTGGAGGATTAACTTACACAAAGCACGCAACTCTTAAGCGTACATCTCAATTGATTTTTACATGTACACACATGTATAGAACCACCCATATCAAGATAGATATTAAAACTGTTCAGCATCTCATACCCGCCTCTATTAATAGTCCCCAAAGGTAAATACTGTTCTGACCTCCGTAATGGTAGATTAGTTGTGCCTAATTTGGGATGTTTTATACAGCATCCATGTCTCTACTTAACATATTCAATCTTTCCTCTATCTGCTTGAGCATATGGAATACAGTTAAAACTGTTTTCATTTTTGTCTACTCATTCTATCATCTGTGTCATTTCTCAATCAGTTTCAACTGATTGATTTTTCTTCTCATTTCCTGCTTCTTTGGATGCCTGATAATTTTTCTTTAGATGACTGATAATTGTGAATTTTACCTTCTTGGGTACTGGATATTTTTGTGTTCCTGTAAATATTTTTGAGCTTTGTTCTGGAACATGGTTAAGTTACTTGGAAACAGTCTGATTTTTGGGGGTCTCGCTGTTAAGCTTTATTAGGTGGGACCAGAGCAGTGTTTAGTCTAGGGCTAGTTTTTCTCAACTCTGAGTTCTCTCTGAGTTAGTACTCTACCCAATGCCCTGTGAGTTATGAGGTTTTATATTCTGGGTTGTGGTAACAACAGGAACCATTCCCATTAATCCTTTTGGATGGTTCTTTCCTCGTGTACGCACACTAATTAGTACTCGGCTGAAGACTCAAAGGGGACTCTCTGCAAATCTATGGATTTCTTTCTCTGCCCAGCCCTCTCCTCCTCATATTCAGCCTGAGAACTCAAGCTACCTTGATATCCCAGATTCTCAGCTCCATCTGCCCTACTAGAGAGACTGCTGGGCTTCACCTGCATTTCCTCCTCCCAGTGCTGCAATGTGGATGCTTTCCTGGTGAAGGCTGGGCTTCACCTACTTTCTTTCCCATCTCTCAAAGATCACTGTCCTTTGCTACCTGTGGTTTAATGTCTTGAAAACCATTGTTTCATATGCTTTGTCTGGATTTAATTGTTTCAGGCAGGAGAGTAAATCTAGCCTCTGTTACTCCATCTTAGCCAGTGGCGGCAAGTCCTTTTTTTGCCTATTGTTGAACTTCACTTACATGCAGTCATATTGTATGTTCTCTTTTGTGTCCGACTTCATTGACTCAACATTTTGTCTGACCCATCCATGCTGTTGCATGTATCAGTAGTTTCTTTCATCTTTTAAATTTCATTGTGTTCTTCAGTATTTCTACCAATAATATTTTTAAATTGGTGTTGAAATTAATAATTATCCCCAGAGCCTTTTATAAGTATGTTAGTCATAGCCTTTGAGTTTGACATTTGATAGCTATGTTCCCTTGAACATGTCACTTAGCCTCCCCACAGTCATGGGCCCAAAATTAATGATTTGGCTCAAGTGTTTTATAAGCTTAAAAATGCTCTAAAATATAAAGTGATTTTAACATATAGAATCAATGTTTCCTAGTGTTTTCTTCACAACAAAGCAAGAATTTGGTATCTACCCAAATAATTGCAATTCTCATAGAATGCTTCACTGAGTGGAAGTGCAAATAAGTACTTTCCAAATACACAGTACTAGGAAACTCTTTAAGGAAGACAGTGATGCCACGGAGTAGCCCAGATATCATTATTCAGTTATCACATGGTTAAGAGACTTAATTTGGCCTAGGCAATAAATCAGGGTAAAAAAGAGTATGCTAGATTATGAACACCTTTTAAAATCAGGAGCACACTGAGTAGGTACAAGCAGGTTGATTTTCAGTGATGTCTGGACCTGGCACCAAAAAGAGAGTTTATGCATCTTCCTATTTGGATAGAACTTCTGTTGTATTAATGACGTAAGAAATTCCATTTTTATAAGAGATAAGTGTGCTCTGATAATATGGTTATAATGACACTGAGCTCAGTAAAGATAAATACACTGCAGGAATCTATTCTGCAAATATAAATTGTTTCTCTCAATGCTTTGAGTTTTTCTTTTTTCCTTAATTTAAGCTCCTAAACATTAATTATTCTGATATCAAATCACATACTTTCATTAGTTTGAGGACAAACTACTCCCATACCAAACAAGTGTTTTGAGAGAATTTCACCTGATTCAATGTGTTCTGTAAAAGTAAACATATCAGGTCTCAGCTTTTCTTGTCAGTGAGGACCCCTCTGAATTTTCAAAGGCATTGGTCTTCTAGAAGAAACATCCTGCTCATCTCCCACTGTCAGCTCTTCCAACTGGTAGCCAAGGTGGATGAGCCACAGACTCCTTTTTATTTATTTATTTATTTTTGGAGAGTGATGGTTCATTTGGGACAATGGAGTTAGACTGCTTCTGCCACTTGTTAACTACGTGATGTTAGGAAAGTTATTCAACCTCTGAGTTTGTTTTCCATTGGTAACAGCAGTAGCCTTATCTACTAATAGATAAAATTCTGCATATAAGGTCTTTGGTACCATGCCTACCACACAGAGCTCAGTGTTAGCTGTGCTTTTTGTCATTAGTCAACTTGCTTGGCACCTCCATGGTCCTCCTTTCAAGGCTGCCACCCAACTACTGTGGCCAAGAAGGGGAACTCCAGCTGCTCACCCTTATGTCCACACACACTGAAAGGCTGCTCAGAATGACAATCTTCCCTTTTTACGGCTGAGTAATATTCTACTATATATATATATGTACCACATCTTCTTTATCCATTCCTCTGTTGAAGGACATTTAGGCTGCTTCCACGTCTCGGCTATTGTAAACAGTGCTGCAGTGAACATTGGGGTGCATGTATCTTTTCGCATTATGGTATTCTCTGGATATATGCCCAGGAGTGGGATTGCTGAATCATATGGTAGCTCTGTTTTTAGTTTTTTAAGGAACCTCCACACTGTCCTCCATAGTGGCTGTACCAGTTTACATTCCCACCAACAGTGTAGGAGGGTTCCCTTTTTCCCACACCCTCTCCAGCATTTATTGTTTGTAGATTTTTTGATGACGGCCATTCTGACCAGTGTGAGGTGATACCTCATTGTAGTTTTGATTTGCGTTTCTCTAATAATTAGTGATGTTGAGCATCTTTTCATGTCTTTATTGGCCATCTGTATGTCTTCTTTGGAGAAATGTCTATTTAGATCTTCTGCCCATTTTTTTGACTGGGTTGTTTTTTTGATATTGAGCTGCATGAGCTGTTTGCATAGTTTGGAGATTAGTCCCTTGTTGGTTGCTTCATTTGCAAATATTTTCTCCCATTCTGAGGGTTGTATTTTTGTTTTACGGTTTCCTTTGCTGTGCAAAAGCTTTTAAGTTTAATTAGGTCCCGTTTATTTGTATTTTCATTACTCAAGGAGGTGGGTCAAAAAAGATCTTGCTGCTATTTATGTCAGAGAGTGTTCTGCCTATGTTTTCCTCTAAGAGTTTTATAGTATCCGGCCTTACATTTAGGTCTTTAATCTATTTTGAGTTTATTTCTGTGTATGGTGTTACAGGGAACTCTACTCAATACTCCGTAATGGCCTACATGGGAAAAGAATCTTAAAAAGAGTGGATATATGTATGTATATAACAGATTCACTTTGCTGTACACCTGAAACTAACACAACATTGTAAATCAACTATTCCCCAATAAAAATTAAAAAAAAGAAAAGAAAAAGAAAAAAAGAATAATCTTCCTTTGAACAAAATATTCCTGGTTCTGAATTTTGCATACTGCTGTGTGGCTTCCTCTGCAACCTGCTTGCCTTGGTTTGTTTAATTTCTTCAGTGTTCTCATACTGTAGTGATTTAGGAAAGCAAATTCTGAAATCCAGCTGCCTAAGTCTGATCTACATCTATCACTTACCATCTGTGGGACTTGGGTAAGTTAGCTACTTAACCTTTCCCACCCTGTTTCCCCGTCTGTAAAATGGGGATAATATAAGTACCATGTTAGGTTACTGTGAAGACTAAGATTTTGCAGATAGTAGAGACTTTGCACAAAGATGGCACTCAGTAAGCACCCATAAAAAATTATCTTTGGGCTTCCCTGGTGGTGCAGTGGTTGAGAATCCGCCTGCCAATGCAGGGGACACAGGTTCGAGCCCTGGTCTGGGAAGATCCCACATGCCGCGGAGCAACTGGGCCCGTGAGCCACAACTACTGAGCCTGTGCGTCTGGAGCCTATGCTACGCAACAAGAGAGGCCGCGATAGTGAGAGGTCCGCGCACGGCGATGAAGAGTGGCCCCCGCTCTCCACAACTAGAGAAAGCCCTTGCACAGAAACGAAGACCCAACACAGCCAAAAATAAATAAATAAATAAATTTAAAAAAAACCAAACATTATCTTCTATTAATAGATAGTAAAGATCCTATGTTATAACCACAGATAGGATTGGTCTATTATCTGCTGCCAACAGGTAAATCCCCTCCTCCAAGGTAGTAGAAACAAAGGTTCATTAACCAAGAAAAAGTGGCTTGAAGAGGAAGTTACATCTCACCACTCAAAACATCCTAGTCCTCTTGGTCCTATGAAGACAATCTCCTACTAATGATACCTTCTATTAGGTCTATAATAGATACTATATTTATATACATAGATATACACATCTATGTGTATCTAAAGATCTGCATGGTGGTAGAGATGACAAAATGGTACCTTGTCAATTAGATGAACAGATTCTGTCCTGGAATGGTGGCCGTCCCTCTAAAAGGTTAACTACCTCAAACCTAAAAGTTCAACTGGGAACAATCCTAGGGCCAGCCTTCCTTTGCAGAGGTATAGAAATCATTGAAAAACTCTTCCCAGCATCCAGCTTTGAGGAAAAGTGGATTGGTTTGATGACATTAACAAATGAAACCAACTTAGAAAAATTCCAGTACACCCCATTGTGGGCCTTCTGTTGAGGTTGCATCCACAGAGGCTTCCTAGGAGGTGAGGAGCTGCTTTGGCGTTTTAAAATTAGTTTTGTCAGAGGGTGATGAGGAACCTCCCCGGGTGTCCTCTTGTCCTGATGTTCAGTATCTCGTTAATCTTTGTGCTTATTCCCTAGATCCATCATTCTCTTCCAGAATAATTAGATGAGCGTCTTTGGTCTTAGTGTAAGAGACTCAGAGTACCCTGAAGGGTGAATGTGATGGTTCATCCCCACCACTGACTCTATGTGCTTCCAGCTTTGGGGGAGCAGGATTACAGGTGTACCTTTTTGTACAGATTAGCTTTCCTTCCCTATTGCCCCCGTCACCCCCTATCCTTTTATGTAAATGGACTTGTGGTTGGAGGACAGAACACTCATATCCTAGAGGGAGAGATGTAGTTCCCCGTCTTTTCTCTGACTCTGCCAAAGACCTTGCACTCGCCAGGGCTCTCTGCCTCACCCACGTGCCACCCGCTTCTCCTCTGTCTCCATTCGGGACTCGGCTGTGCTCTGGGTTGGGAACCAGCCAGGGGTGCCCTCTTTACCCATCTTTGCCCTCTGACTACCTCACTCTCTATCATTCTATCATCAAACTTCAATTCAGAATCTTAAATTGAGCCAAATTTCTATTCTCTCCCTCTCAGCCGTATTATCATACACCACACGGAGTTAGGTGAGGCATGTGTTTTTATTTTTTTAAGATTTTTAAACTTTTAATAAAAATAAGTTATTTGAATATTGGATTTGTTGTTTTGCAGAGACGTTGGCAAGGAAATAAGACAAAGGTCAGAATGCTTGCTTCTATAAACCAAATTGTTGAAACTACTATTTCCTAAAAGCCAGGGGCAGGAGATAGTCAGTACGGGCGTTTCCAAGGATTTCCTGGCTGTATAGGTGAAAGGTGGGTGTTGTCTCAGACAAAAGAGGGGACAGGAGAAGATGGCATATGGGGAGTAAAAGGAAAACTCATTACTCAGCCACTCACCTTAGTTCTGTGGTTTGTGAACCCAAGTTTTCCTGTTTGGCAAAGAAACCATTTGTTTGACCATTTTTGCTCCAGGCCACGCACACATTCTATCTTCCACTCAATTCCCCTAAATGGCCACAGACATACTTAGCACTCTTGGCAATTGAAAGAAACAACAGTTTCACCATTAGGGAAAAGAACTTAGGAAAACTATAAAAGCATTCATACCCTCTGAACCAGTAATCTAACTCAAGGAATGGAATCAAATGAAAGAAGTACTATATACAAAGGTGTTTGTTTTTTTTTTAATATTTGTAATAGCACAATTACGAGGCTAAATAAACAATGGAAGAAACCAAAATATGTTATGGTTTATGAGATCAATAAGATATTATACAGCCTTTGGAAACATTCATCAAAAGACAATAGCAATGCAGAGAATGTTCAATGCATCATTTTCCAACAACAAATTTGTATCCACACTCTGAATATAACTACTTAAGGACCATATCTACATGTGACCAAATATCAGGAAAAACTATGAAAAATGAAAATGGAAACCTTTTCGTGAGTTATTTTGCCTTTTGTTCTTTTCACTATAGTGTTAGAATAGAAAAAAATTAATGTTGGGAGTGTATGTTCATTCACAAATCTAGTTCCCTGAGAAGGTTCCTGAATGGAGTTAACCTCTACCCTGGACAATCATTTGCACCACCTCTGACAAAAAAAAAAAAGAAAAAGTAGGGACAACATTGGAGGTGGAAAAATGATAGATTGCTCTTTCCAAAAGAAAGGAAGCTACTTCTCTCTAAATGCAGTTATATAATGAACGACGTTTAAAAGGAGCCATTGTGAGAGCTCTTCTTTGGGGAGGAAAAAAAGGGAATATTTGGGGAAGTATGAAGTGAGGACCTTATACTTCTGAGTTTACTCTGGAGCTCCAGAGAAGGAGAAACACTCTTGAGGAATGGCCAGCCAGGGGTGGCTGGAACCAGAGTGGTCCTCCTGAGGGCTGCGGCTCCCTGGTTCAGTGAGAGGGGAGTTCCCTCTCTGATGATGCGTGGAGTTCATCTCAGTGTCAACCAAGTGTCTGAGCACCAAGGACATTCCAGCCAAAGAGACAAGAGCACCCAGCCTTGAGGGATCATCTCAGGATGCACTTGGTCCCAAACATCAAAAGACATTTAAAAAAGCATCTGGATCATGAGGAGATCAAAGAAGCTGTCCGATAGGGTGGAGGAGCATGGAAAGGCAGCAATAACTAGACCAAGTTTTCCCTCCAAAGAAAACAGTGGAGGATCCACAATTGCAAACTTCAAAGAACATGAAAGAGAGCGAAAGAGAGCCACTGGGAACAATGCCGTGATTGACCTTCACTGGAGGGGATCAAATTGAGGAAGCACAGAACTCACAAACGACTCCACCCTCACCCCCAAGCTCACGTCCCTAATGTCGCCTGGATCCGCAGTCCCTGCCTGTATACACACCGTATGAGTGACTCCTTTAACAGAAACAAGAGATGTGGCTTAGATAAGCAGCAATCAGAGATGCAAAGGTGGTTAACTACATACCGATCAGCATCATTTCCTCGTGTTTAAAGAAGAAGAAACTGAGGCACAGAAAGCGAAATTGCTCTATGAGGAAGCGAAACTACCACTTCTCACCAAAGCTGATTGGCCAGGTCTGAGGAGCACGGCCCGACAGCTGTGAGCCTCTGGCAGGGGACTAGGAACAATGTGACAGATTCCAGCAGCCTCCGATAACGCTAATTAGATTTCCTGATTTCATTTCATTGTTTTAATTTAGGGAGGAAACAGAAAAGGGCTAATTTCCTTATCGAGGGTTCCAGATATAACGGGATTATGGAGATCTCTGTCCTCTCCCAAGGAAACTGTTCATTGTAGTTCCACAATGCCTAGGAACCTCCTAGATCTTTGATGCTGGGAGGAAAGCCAGAATGCAGTGGGTGGGAGCAAGGGAGACCATGGAGGCAGGGGACACAAGAGAGCTGAAAAGGACTAGGCAGTGATAACAGCGACCAAGTAAGCCACTGTCACTCAGTGGCCAGGAGTGGAGATAAGAAAGGATCAAGCAGGCTCCAAATTCCAGGGAGATCCCTCAAACGCAGTGACAAACCTAAGTCCTTCCCTCAGGGAAATGGAAAAAGTAGAGCAGGAGAAGCAGGGCTCTATCCAGAGGATCCTTTTGAGCAATCAGGGGACAGCATCAGAAGAGTCGGTGGGCAATTTCTCACATTCAGCAACCCTGGATATACTGCTGCAGAAGTGAAATCATCAGAGGTGAGATCAGCATGGGAAATCCCAAATCGCAATGCCTACTATATAAAAAGCACTAAAAAAATCGTTTTTGTTTTTTTTTTTTAATTCAGTTCTTAGAGATCCTGAGGGTGAAAAAAGGATACCCGTAGCCAAGACTCTCGGCAGTGACTAGAGTTCAGAGCCAGGATAGAAAGGGGGAGAGTCCTAGGCTTCCGAAAGCTTTCATTTTCCTCAAAGAAGTTTGTGGTTCACCTTTAACCTGTCTCTTGAGAATGGGGCTGCGCATGTGTTACACGCAAATAAATAGGAGGGAAAAGTTGAACAGATAGAGAAGAGACTGTGGCAACTGACTTAATATTGAAGACACCATGGTGACAACCATCTGCTTTCCCAGCATCAATGTGCCCACCACAGATTTCCGGACCAATAGTGAAGACTGAAAGCTATTAAATAAGAGGCAATGAGAGGAGCCCCCATAATGACCTGATAATATGCCAAAGAGATCCATGGCCAGGACCCCCAACTCTCTAATCCCTAGTGAGAATGGTCCTCTGAGCGGGACCTGCAGACCTCCGTTCTCCAACCTAGAGCCCGGCCCTTCTGGAGCACGCAACACAAGGCAAGGCGAGGCTTAACTATGTAGGAAAACACTTTGGGATGTGTCAGGACAAAGGGCGCCATCAAGGTCAAGATCATGCTGAAGACAAGTAGAACAGCTCCATCCTAGAGACCAGTTCCTGGGAAAGTCTTCAGGAAGTGTCACTGCTATGGGCTTGAGCCAATACAGAGCAGCTGGGGGAGCTCTGAAACGGAGCATGGCTCTTAGAAACCAGCCGCTCCGGTCCCTACAACACCCCTGCCAATATCCAACAGCCACAGCAGTCATGCCAGGATTGAAATATCTCCATTCAGACCACCCCCTGCCCTCACGAAAGGTGAAAAGACCAGATCATCCTGGAGAGAAGCAAACCCTCTCTGAGGTCCTCTTTTATAAAAACCACAGTCACCATCCCCATCCCCACTGTTGAGGGGCCCACCTACTCTGTGGGAAAGGCGCAAAGGCACCAGGAGCAAGAAGAAACTCTCCACACAGGCCCCTAGGTGGAGCAAGCAGGGGAAGTCGATCAACGGGAGTCTCCAGTGAGGTACCTCCAACCTCTGGGTCACCCACCAGGGAGAAACAGTCTACCTGCCTTAAGGGCCAGCAGAGTCACAGCCTGGGTCTGGAATCCCACAGACCTATGATTTCCTTTACAATCATAAAGGATACACCCCAAGAGGAAACATTCCACGAATGGATCAGAACTGCCTTTGGGGATTTGGTTTCTATCTTTTTCCCTTGAGGAGACAGGGATGAAGTTAGCAAACAGCAAGAGATGTGTATACACGGGTACCCAGGCAAGATGTCTACCCAGAGGCAGAGTCATTTTCTGCCCAGCACCCTTTTATGCCGTCTCTGGTATATATCACAGTCACTGGCACAGAGCAGATTGTTGCATAAACGAAATCCACACCAAGTTTGCTCTGATTTTGATGTCCCCTGCAAGATGAGAGAAACCAGATCCTAGGAAAGAGGGCACAGACTGGGGCAGGGGCTGGGGCGGGAGAGGCGGGGCTGAGAGGATACAATCTGGAGCATTTTAAAGCAGGACAGAATGTAGGTCCAAAATTAACTAAAATCTAGGCACAGGGACTGCAGGGCCTGAAAAAACCACCCAATTAATTGGAACCACGCACACACCCTTTTGGCTTGGAGGGCCCTGAACAAGCGCCTCCAATTTCCCTTCCTACCAGGCCCACCTCCATAGAACTGGCATGTTGGGTTAATAATAATATCTCAGACGGGGGCTTCCCTGGTGGCGCAGTGGTTGGGAGTCTGCCTGCTAATGCAGGGGACACGGGTTCGAGCCCTGGTCTGGGAGGATCCCACATGCCACGGAGCAGCTGGGCCCGTGAGCCACAACTACTGAGCCTGCGCGTCTGGAGCCTGGGCCCCGCAACGGGAGGGGCCGCGATAGTGAGAGGCCCGCGCACCGCGATGAAGAGCGGTCCCCGCACCGCGATGAAGAGTGGCCCCCACTTGCCGCAACTAGAGAAAGCCCTCGCACGAACTGAAGACCCAACACAGCCAAAAATAAAGAAATAAATAAATAAAGTAGCTATAAAAGACCTTTAAAATAATATCTCAGACGGTCCCTAAAGGGGAAAGAACCCATAGGTGCTGAGAAGAGAGGTCCAATAGGAATGCCTCTTGGGTCTCAGTCCCAGGAATGACCGTGCTGCTTCTTAATCACAGATCTGTGGTAATGATCATGTTTCCCCCTCTTTTAAGTGGGATAACTTAATGCTTAGAGCTAAACCTGTGACTCCCCTCTACCAAAAATATAATGAGGTAGTAGTGGTAGCTCTTGACTTCAGGTTACTATGACCTGCCTTTTCCCTTTGGCACAGTTTCTTTACCTATTTTTTCTTTTTTTTAATTTCCCATATCTCATTCTATTAGAGTGTCTCATGTCTGTGTGACATTTTAAATCCTTTTTGGAACGAGGCAATGGTTTTTTTTTTTTTTTTTTTTTAAGAAGTCATTAAGCCCAATGTACAGTGCTTGGGCCCCTGGAAAAGAGTGATGGCCACACGCCATCTTTGTTCCGGTGATGCAGGGCCCATTGTTTGCTCTGAGAACCTCTTGCTTCTGCTAGCAGTGGCTGAGATAACCTGCCCTGCTTCCTTCACAGGACACATTTCTAACTCTCTAAGTCTCTTTCCAACCTCCAGCAGTATGGGCTCAAAGCCGGGTGGCCACGAAGATGGTCGGATATGTGATGCCCCTTGAAGAGTTCTGGGTAGCTGAGGGGCAGGGACTGCAGAAGCACATGTGGAAGTTAGCCTAAGGTGGAAAAAGATAAAGAATGTCCCTGGGAAAGGGAAGAGAAAGCACAAAGATTGGGAGCTACTATGTGGTTAAGTGTGGCTCCAAAGCTCATGGAAAGAGGAGTGATGGGATAAGAGATAAGCAATGAGAGCTGTGCAGGAGTCATATCATTAAAGGCTTTGCTAAGGAGTCCAGACTCCTTAGGAGCCAGTGAAGGATTTTAAGCAGAGAAATGCCTGAATCATATTTGCACCTTAGGAAAATGACTTTGACGGGGTGTGAAAGATTGACAAGTTGGAGTAAGGGCTGGACCCAAAGTCATCTGGGCAAGATTTAGTGAAGGCCTAAATTAAGGCAAAGACAGTGGGATGCCGAGTAAACTCCAGAGGTGTCTGTGACACAGAATTGGCAAAACTTGATAGCCACATCCAAGCAGAGGGTATCGATCTGATTCTCAGGGCAGACTCAGGTTGCTCAGACTTCACAAACGTATTAGATGGTGATGTCAGTCAGTGGGTAATGTCGAGCGGAGGGTGAATGGAGCAGGATATTCAACACAGACAGTTTAGGCGAGGTGCCCAGGATACCTTCCATGGAGAATAATAATGGTCAGATTAAATGGGTCTGACATCATTTCTGCAAAACAATATGGATATGTGCACTAAAACTCTGGAGAAATACCATTCTATAGAGAGAGAGGACAAGGGTTTAGAAGGATATACGCATAGATGTTAACAGGGACTGACTCCATGTGTCAGTATTTTTTTTTGCTCATCTATATTTCCTGACCTCTCCATAATGATGTTTTACTCTTATACTAAAAAACACAACTTTGAATTTCAAAAATAAAAAGAAACGTCATACATACCCCAATCTAAAGAAACAGACTTGGGGCTTCCCTGGTGGTGCAGTGGTTGAGAATCTGCCTGCCAGTGCAGGGGACACGGGTTCGAGCCCTGGTCTGGCAAGATCCCACATGCCGCGGAGCAACTAAGCCCGTGAGCCACAACTACTGAGCCTGCGCGTCTGGAGCCTGTGCTCCGCAACAAGAGAGGCCGTGACAGTGAGAGGACCGCGCACCGCGATGAAGAATGGCCCCCGCTCGCCGCAACTAGAGAAAGCCCTTGCACAGAAACGAAGACCCAACACACCCAAAAATAAATAAATTAATTAATTTTTTAAAAAATTGTTAAAAAAAAAAAAAAGAAACAGACTTGAAGACACTGAGCACAACGTGTGTGGAAGCCATCATGGTTGTGTCTAAAGCAACCCAGAGACAGTGTGCAGGGTGAGATGAGAGCTGTGAGTAGACCTGTGGGCAACCTGAGGGACTAAGCAGCTGTAAGGACCTAAGAGAAAGTCTGGAAGAAAGTAGTGTCCCAGAAGCCAACGTTCTTGAAAGCTCTGATACTGTAGCTTCTAAGTTCTTGATGGCAGGACAGTCACACGTTCAAATATGAATTCTCATTCATATTTGAACTCCATCCCACTGGCACGCTCCATCTTCTAGCCAGAACCTACAGAGTAATGGCTCAATAAATGCTTATAAATAAATGTGATCCTAATTCCCTCTTAGCCGCTATTATTTGGACTCCTATTGAATACGCACTCTGGGACATTTTCTCTTAGAATATAATTAGAAAGGGTTTGCAGAGCTCATAAAAACAGAAGGAAATCACCCCTTAGGAGACTTATTCTCCTTGAGAGAGAGAGAGTTTAATAAAGCTTAAGACAAACTCCATCTCATTGATGTGCAACTGTGGTGGTCAAATACCGGAGCAGCAATACCGAGGTCCAAAGACAGAGTTTAAGAGGCAAGTATCACTTCCAGCCCTATTAAAAATATCCCTCACACAAGTGGCCATAAAAAGAGAAGGGCCGTATGTCTGATCATCAATATCTACAACCCCTCAGCAGCAACCCCACCCCCACCCCAACATTGATCCCAGGTGTAGCTGAAGGTAAGGGACTATAAAAATTTTATTCAGGTATGAATATCTCATCTCATAAATACCTCATCCACTTATGAATGAGGCAGGAAGAGAACATGAAAAAAGGGGAAAAAAAGAAAGATTCCCAGGCTTGTTGGATTTATCTTTTCACTTATAAAAGAGATTTATTGTTATAATGTTGATACAATAAAGATTTTAAAAAATGAAAGCACACCGGTTGAAGGAAAGTAACTGCACCTCGGTAAGTCTAAACTCCTGGGAGGCAAGAGTGAATGGGAAGAGCATCTGAACTGAACACACAGAACAGTGACTCAAAGGAATAGAGAGAAGATGGAGAAAAGAAGTCAAAGATCTTTCTTTCCTAATTCCGGGAAGTTATTCGTGTACATATTCAGCAATGTCTCAGAATATCAAAGTGTTCTCCATAGGAGATTTTCCCATCGGTCAAAGGGAATCCCACCCCCAGCCCGAACACAGGAAATTAGTTTTCTTCAATTGGAGCCACAGAATCCTCAGAATCCACCAATGAGGACAGAGAATCCTACAGAAGCCCTGGTGAACTTCACGATGGAATAAGCTTTGAGAATCTCCCCCTCATTTTATTCCTGTGGAGACTGCTAAACTTGCGTGGCAAGCCAACAATCATCCCAGTTGGAGGTAGACCATTACCAGCTAACTGTCCAAAAGTCAAGAACACACCAGCTACAGGGACAAGTGCACCCTCATATGAGGAGACTTCCCAGAAGCCATTCATGTCACTGCCCACAGAGTTTCACCAAGATGAAGAGCCCCGGAAAAATGCTACAAAATAAGCTGAGCCACAAGCCAAAAAGGGGTAGTTAAGACACCTTCGGGCTAGAGGGCTGGATCAAGCTTTCTGAGAAGAGGGTGAAGTAGGGGGATCTTGGCGTTCATAGTGGGATGGATGGGGCCATGTGGGTGACTGTTATTATCCTTCAGAAAGACTCCAGCTGTGCCTGAGGATTTCCAGAGCCTACAAAGCCTCCGGGACCCGCTGCTCCTTGACGGCTTCTCTTCCAACGCGGAACACGTCGGGGGCTTGTGCCTGCCACTCACAGCCAGCACAGTGCTGTCACCTAAGCAGAAATCAAGGTGCCGCTGCCTCCTTAAAATCAGTCACTGCCAGGAGTCACCTGGGAAGCAAACAGGGAAATAAATAACCATCTAAGCCCGGGCCTTCATTTTTCAAAGGATAAAACCAAGACCCATTGATAGGAAGCCCTGAAAACTGAAACAGGGGAGTAGAGAGCCCAAGAAGTGGTTTCTCCTTGACAGTGAGAACTCTCTGGAGGATTCTAGCCAGGGGTGATGGGTGCCATTGTGAATCTCACTGGCAGGCTCTGGCAGCTCCATGTTTCCTGATCAAAACATAAGTTTTTAAAGGGGATAATTACAGAGGACAGATGGATATGAGGCACTCACCTTAAGAGTTCATGGGATCAACATTCTCCTGGGAGAAAGGACTTCACTGGAGACTCTGGTTTGTGAGTAGAAGCCTGGGAGGATTCCAGGGTAAGTGTAGTCAGTGAGGGTGGGCAAGAGAAAGGATGAGATTACGACAGAAAATGTGGAACCCAAGGACACAGGGGCAGTAGCTATTAAACACCAAGGGTTAGAAGGGTTCTACAATTGATGGCTGGAGAAGGGAGAAGTAGGGGAGGGGGAGGTGGTCTTGGGGCCACAAGGAAAGATATTGCAGGGCTCCTGTTCAATCCTGCTTTGGCATGAGTTGGGGTAGGGCAATGATAATACCAGGCTTGCCAAGGACAGTGTTCCAGGCTCCCAGGGCAGAGACTCCCATAGTAGAAGAAGGCCAAAGACAGCAAATAGGAGAGAAGGCCCCCATCTCCCCCAACAATCTCTGAAATTCTAAAGCATGAGCTGGATCACCAGTCCACAAGTGAAATAACCAAACATGGTACCTATCACATAAGAGGCACTCACAAAATAAGAACAGTTTATGGGTGCATCAAGAGATCAAAGACTATCTATTCCCTTCCTCAGAAACCTAGAAAGAGGAAGAAGGCACCAAGGCTATCTAGGGAGTTCAGCATATACCCAGAATCCAAATCCAGAAGAGAAGAGGAATTCATCTTTCTGACTGTTACTGCTCCTCGGGTTATGGCCTCTGCAAACCCTTTCTAGTTATATTCCAAGAGGAGAAGAGCCAGTGATATATGTTATGAGCCAGTTGAGGCCAGATGATGAAGGGTGGTGTGGCCTAGAATCAAGTCACTCTGTGAGGAGACGACCACGGACTTGCCTTCCTGGAAAGAGGAAGGTTCCACCACAAACTTCCTTAAAGCCAGTGAGCCCCACAAGGAAGAGGAAGACATCGAGGTAAGAGCACTTGTGAAAACACAGCTCTGACCCTGACAGGCTGCCTTAGACAGTGACCACCCCCCTCCCTGCAGGCTCAGCTGCCGCTAAGGGCCTTCCACACTGAAGGCACTTCCGGGGCCCCCTGGTTCCTAGTCGGTCAGGGCTTTGCCTGCTCTGTAACCCACTCCATAAGTGGGCAGATAAGATGAGCCAGAAAGAAGGACCCATCCAGATCAAGACCCGGAGGGCAGGAGGCCAGGGCCATGGAGTGAGCGCTGGTCCTCTTGGTATGAGTCTCCCCAGGGTAACCCATAAGGTGGAGGGGACTCTGCCAGAGGATGGACACCTGACTTCCTGGCCTCCTACTCCAGCTGCCACAGAGCAATCAAACCTCCCCCACATCGCATGATCAGACCAACTATACTAAGACTGAAATGCCTCCGTATCCAGGCCACCACTAAGTGAAAAGGAAATGAAAAAACTCTGGAGTCCAGATCCTGGAGTGTGCTCTCTTTTCCAAGGCCACAGGTACCAGTACCACCTCCATCCCCAGTGCATACCGTGCAGAGAAAAGAGAAGGCTGCCATTTTTGAGAGTAAGAGGAAAGGATTCCAGCAGCAAGGGGTTGCATTAGAGATGCCCCTCCCCATGTCCTAAGCACCTGGGATAGAGGCAGTCTCTGAGAAGAAGGTGCCAGAGCACTCCCCGCCTCGGCTGAGACTCCCCACTCCCTGATAGGGCTGCAGTTCAACCAGAGTAAAGGCCTGGCTGACTGAATTCAACCCAAGGATCTCTATGGGGTACCTACTGAGGGCTGGACCCGAGCACCACGAGTATTCAACATGACTCTGGTGATACTCTGTGCAAGTCGTGGTAAAAACCACTGCAGACAATGAGCTGAAACATAAAATCCCCAGATTTGTCCAAATCATAGGCTTGCATCTGGAGGAGGGGAGGAGAGGAGCAATGAAGAGAAAGGAGAAAACAAAGAGAAGGGGAGAGCGATTCTCTGGCAGCACTATGGACTCCTCACAGGAGAAAGACAGGCCAGACCAGCTCAGACTAGACTGGAACCTCCTGACCTTTCCAGGGTTGTGTGATAGAGCCCTCAGCTAACGCTCCCAAGCCAGGAATGGAAAGAGGATCAAAGGACCCCTTCAGGATGAGGAAGTGCGATTCTGGGCTTCTCTTTATATAGTGGGGGACTTCCTCTGGCACAGGAAACCAAATAGTAGTGAATGAATGAATGCTAATGCTTCTTTCCCAAACTCAAGACCTGGTATGACTGAAGAAGAGGAAGTAGACCGCTGTACAGGAGTTAAGCACAACAGGGGTAGAGAACACCCTTTCCAAAGAAGACCCAGTTCCTCGTGGAAAATCCCTTCTCAGACAGCTCTCAGGATGAGGTTAACCAAGCAGGGTCATGTTGGATCAGACAAAATCTCCCCAGCGATAAGGAGTGCCTGGAGAAGGGCATAATCGTGGAACAGCCCTTTCTCAGGTAATCCTCCTGGGTGTGTGGTCTCCAAAAAACCCACCTATTTAATAGAGACTCCTATTTCTGCGGCTGCTGACCAGGATATAGACTTGAACTCAACAGTAGAGACGAGTTCCCCAGAAGTGCCAGCTCTAGCAATACATATTGCCATGTACAATTCTCAAATCCATTTTTTCCCCTTGGTATCAAAACCAGTCATTCCAATTGCATCACCTGTGAGAGGAGAAACTGGAAAGCACTGTCTAACTTGGACCCACATGAGAGTTTGGCAGCTACTGACAAATAAAATAACGAACAAGAGAAGAATTCAGAGTCCGTTCCTTAGCAATGGGAGTCAAACTGGGACGTAAATCCTGCTGTCCTCTTAAAGATGAAGCCTGACTTGCGGCAGTTATTCATGTGCCAATAACCTTTAGTATTTGAGAGGTCAAAAGCCGGATGACCTAGTCCTAAAAAAAAATCATGCCATCCTTCTTTTATCAAACCCCATTTCTTCTGAATATCCGTGACCTGACAGAGAGAGCAGGGGAGGCTCAGAGATTCAATGCTGAATATGAGATCAGAATTAGGGTCCTGACGTATGCCCAGAATTGCCCTCTAAGATTGAGCTGTTGCCCACTTTGGACATTTTTTTTTTCCTATTCCTGGCCATCGAGACTACTAAAATGTCTTCCTCCCGAGGAGTTGCTGCAGCCCCACCCCCTAGGCCAGGTTACAATCAAAGACACACTAAGAAATGCCATAGCCAAGCCCTTGTACCCTGCCACCTCTCTTATTAGGTAACCATCTTCCTCTAAGACCCTGGGGCCACACCGCAACTGGGACAGATGCAGAGGGACCAGCTAACACACAGAATCCAGGCAGCGCCTGTTCTGGAATCCTGTTTAGCTCTAATCTGGAGACACAGGCTTCTGTAGCAGCCAAGCCCAGGACGGAGGATCCCCTGTGTGCCCATCTATAATGGGCCCCCCATTTTCTCCTTTTGCCCTGAGGAAGTCTGATGGTGGAAAGGGATTTATTTCCCCCGTGAGAGGGAGTTACAAGGAAGCGGCTTTTAGTTCAGTATTTGAGGAGAGAATGTGTCAGGGCTGGAGCTGTTCTACAAAAGGTTGAACAGTCAAATAAGAGGGTCATGGGAAGGAACTCAAGCAAGATGGGTAACCACCACCAGGGACACGAGGGGATGATTTCTGCATTAGGCTGTTGGCTTTTACCTCCAAGATCTGAATTTCTAAACCCTTATGGGCCTGGACCATATCTTACGTATCAGTTCCTAGTCAAGTCCTTGAAGTGTTTGCATTAATTTGCTTATGACTTTATGTCCAGCGAACAGGCCATTGAAAGCTGCTCATCACAGGACTGTTTTACCTAAAAGGGCCCAGTCATCTCATGCCTGAGACTAGCCTGTAAACAGAAGCAGTTTTCAGGGCAAGGGCTCCAAAGAGGTTTCTGATTCTTGCAGTCTTGGTAGGAAATGGATTCCATGCACAAACCCAAGGTCTTGGCCTCGGAAGAAACAGGAGGACCAATCCATTCTAATAGCAGCACACTGATCCTGAAAGGAGTAGGAGCAAAGAGTGCGGGTGAAGAGGCCATTCACTTGGAATAATTCTTAGTCTCTGAAAAAGGACACTGACCCATTAACACCCCAATCTCTTCAGATTCCCAGTGAGTGACACTCCTGGACACACGACAAGGCTTGTTACTCTTCCCTGAGGGATCAAGTTCTGGGGCAACTGATCCCTGGTTAAAACATATTAATGTTTGAGTGGTGGTTATAAGTCCCTTTCCAGAGATCAGGATGTGATGGGTAAGAGAAGAGTAGGGACAAAAGAATATGACCCACCTGAATAGAAAGGATAGAGAAGGGAACCTAAGGAAAAGGAACTCTGGGGACGTGGAAGGCATATTTCTTCTCAATCCCCCTTGGACAGCAATCAAAATGTCACACATTTTTTTTCTTGTTTTTAACTTGTATAGTGAAACAAAAATCACCAAATAGCAAAAATAATTATTACCCTGAAAAACATCTATCTAACCAAAGTATCTTTGCAATAAGTTAGCATTTTGTTTATGAAATACCATGTTCAGCCCACAAGGACCCTATTCAGATACTGACAGGAGTTCCTAATACCCTGTGACCCCAATCCCATTTCTTCTCCCATTTCTTCTGTCCCTTGCTCTCCTCGGAACTGCCCCCCTCTCTTTGCCTGCATATCTTCATCTTGCTGCTGAAGCCAAATAAACTTCCCCCCCTTCCTTTTCCTTGCAAGCCAAACTCTTTCCTGCATTAGGTCCAACTGAGGCCTTTTCCTCTCCCCAGACCAACTCAGACTATCCCAAGTCCATATTCAATCTTCCTTCCTCTGACTTCCCCAAGCACTTCACTGATACAACCAAATTCAGCACTCGGTTTGAGGAGCCTGAATTCCGCCCTTTCCTTAGTTGAGGGAGGCCCACAGAAAGGATCTGGGCTTAAGATGAAAATGGGGTGTGTTCAGTCTTTTCTTAGCCTGCTTACGTTGTGCTCTGAATCTGTTCAAATGCTCTGGCAGGTACTGAACCCACCGTTGCTCTTCAGCGTGGGATATGGAAAAAAGATGACCCTTCCCTGGATGCACTGAGATGGGTGGTACCCACGCCCATGAAGGACCAGCAGTGGTCCTTCATCCATGGTAGAAATGCTCAATGCCTGCAGTAGCGTCTTCCATGTTAAACATGGCTAAATCACAGTGGCTCCCCCAGAATAACATCACCCCAAGAGGGGCATGTGAAACCCAAGCTGGGGAATAAAGTCACTGGGTATACTCCATCTGGTCATGGAAATCAGCACGCTCAAAACAAAGGTTGCCTTTTGGCACCACTTATTCTTGGAAACTGGTCTTCCTTTACACAAGTTTGTGTCTGTGATTTTGTTTTATGTAATAAGTCATTCAGTGAGTGCTATGGGTGGGGAGAGCTGGGGAGATGCTTCCTCACCCAGCATCCCTTAGACCACTGATGTCTAAAACTTTGCTGGGGGGACCTAGAATGAGTTAGTCCATGTTTAACTGTACTGCATTATTGGTCTCCCTCCAACAACCAAAAGAAACCATTCCAATTTCATTCACAAGGAAAGCCTGGTAGAGTTTCTAACCCAGCATGTCAACCAAAGGACAATGCTGTCCAGCCTTCTGTGAGATTATTTTTAACAGTGAAGGTCCTCAAAACCATGCCACTACATCTCTATCCAACACTTAAGCACTTCACCAAACAGATCCACATTCTACCTTTGCTATATTCACACTGTTTTGCTATGACTTTGCTATTTGCCCTTTTTATCCCGTAGAGCAAAAGTTTGTCTTGGACTCCACAACTGTGGAGTTCTAAGCTCTATAATTTTTACTGCCCACACCACCCCCCAGACAACAGATTTGTCATCTGATCTGAATTCACTAAAGTTTTGCTTGGATTTTTCAAAATAAACTATTAGAGTGCTCTCAAGCTCATGCATCAAAGAAACGACCAGACGTGTGTCTAGGTTTAACAGGGTGATTTCTCCTTGCAGTAGTCTCCACAGCAGTAAAGCTGCACAGGTCTCCTGGCAGGTAAGTCAGCAGCAGTGGTCCAATTAGCCTTCCTTGGCAGCATGATTACCATTACTTCCAAGACAGCAGCAGTGATTTTGCATCCTAGTGATTACCCTGAAAGCGTAAAGTAGAACATCTACTTTCAGAGGGCCTAGAAAGCAACTTTTGCATCAGCCAGACTTTCCCCTTTTGAAACAAAAATGAACTTCACATCTGTGGTTATGCTATGATGTAAATGAAAGAAATAAAGCACACACTGGAAATGTGCAGCTTCGGACACCCAAAACAGCTAGTCTTTAAAGCAGAAAAGGGTAGGAAATCTCAGTTTAAGACTTTGAATATAGCAAAGACAGCTAAAGAAGAGAAGAGATCCAACCATACCAACACTCCCACACAGTCACAAAAACATGCACATGCTACATAGGTATTTTTTCAATACCAGTAGTAGTTATAAATTACCTCCTAGATTTATTAAAATACAACCTTTTGCCCTAGACATAAAAGTGAAGGGATAAAATACAAATAGAGCAATTAAATTCCATCCCTCCTGCAACTCCGTTTAAAATGCACATAAAAATAATTAGAAAAAAAAATCACTAGGGAAAAGCAATCCCAAAAGGTCAGCTGCAAGGCAGTATTCATACAGCTACTGTTTAACACCAGTGTAAGGTTAGGGAGAGTATCCAAATCTTGTATTAAGCTAAATCAATTCCTTTCTCTCCACCTGTGAATGAAGTACAGTAAATATGAACAGCGTTCACCCTAATACAGAACAGCAAGTTTTGAACATCCTGTGCCAACTTGTTTTTGTAGATACACAGCATATAATACTCAAGTGGAATCACTCTGTAGGTCTCTTCATCAGAAACCGTACAACACTACCTTTTAACGTTCTTATTTTTCTACTGCTAACAGGTTTTACCAGTCATGATGGCCATCATTTTTACTCTGATCTTGAGTTCATTAGGAGGCCAAGAATGAAGGCCAGAAAAATGCCACGGGGGAAAGATGGACCGTCTACACAACATGATATATGATTGTTTCTTCACATAACTGGAGGATTAAAAGGCTGATCTTATGCCTATCCACCCCATTCCTTTCTCCTTGTTCTATTTAGTGACATGCTTTTCAGAAAGTATTAAAAAGGGAGACTCTTCTCTCTCTCATTCACACACACACACACACACACACACACACACACACAAAGTGCACACAATGTGGGTCCCTATCCAAGGACATGTGACCTCCACAAAGAGGCCCACGGTCCCACACACAACCTTAAACTTCTTCCGAAAACTAAAACTCCTCCCCCAATTTAGGATCAGTCTGTGAGAAAACAGTATCTCTTAATGATCCACAGTCAAGAGTGAAATCAACTTTAAAAAAGGACAGAGAGTCTTCTGAATTAGGATATGGTAGAGATGATAAAAGTGGTGCAGAGGGGCAACAAGAAATATGCTCTCTCTCAGAAATAAGACTCAGTCAGCAGCAGCAGGGTGGGCCTGATAAGGGAGGCCAGACCAGCCATGGGAAGCAAACACAATACAGGAATTCCCCAGCAGCAGGCAACAGGCAGAGACACAACTATAGGAGAGGCCCGGCGGTCATCCGCAGTGAGGGGGCAGAGCACTGCATCATGGGAGACTGGCAGCCTGGGCAAGCGTCCAGCAGCAGGCAGGGTCACCTGGCAACAAGAGGTGGACACTCAGCTATGAGGACCCTGGGCCCATATCCCAAGCGTGTGAGAGGGTCCTGGCAGATTGTATGGCAATGGGGAAACAAGAGGGATACACAAGGATAAGGGGAAAAGACAGTGATCTGTTACTGGAATGTGGATACAAGGCATGGGTCATGAGAGGGGCACAACGAGCCACCTGCCATGAGCTGTAGCCGACTTGAGGCTGAGCTATTAACTCTGAACTCCAAAAAACTGAGTACCTCCAGGCTTAACCCTCAAAGCTGAGGGGCAACGAAGGTGGTACTAAAATAATGACTACATAATTAACAGCATCGTCCACTGAAAAATGCCCAGGGCATAAGAATAACTAGAATCATCCCTACAACTTGCCCCCATACTCCTCTTTAATCTTTATAAGCAACAAATATTTATTGAAGGCTTGCTGTGTACCCAATACTGTGCTGGTTGGTTATTCAATCCTGAACGAGACCTAAACCCTATTCTCAAGGCTGTTCCTGCTGTGTCTCTGATATGGCCTTCATAACACCGGCCCCCATTACTGTTCCCATGGCTGGAGAGGTGGGACTGTTTCGGCCTGATGGTGCTTTAGGAAGAAGGGAAGGAATCTCTATGCCAGACCCTAACCTCAGCTCCTTCTCTTCAATAACACCTTTGAGAGGTTAAGGCAGTGACAACCAACCCGAAGCTAACGCAGGCATCACCCAGTCTCGGGCAGCTCCTGCCCTGCCAGGATGAGGCATGTCCCAACTGGTCTCCCAGGCGGAAGCTGGGCACAGACTGTCAAGGGACAGTTGGGGAAAACTGGTTGCTATATCAAGACTCAGGAGGCACAAAAGCCTGGCCAGGACTGGGTTGGAAAACTGCCATCGCTGGGCATGTTAGTGGCTTGTGGGATCAGCTGGGTCCTCCAGGAGGAAGATGGAAGTTTGGGGCTGAAAAACACACATCCCATATTCTGCTCCCAACTTGGCTGCTGGAAGTTCAGAGAAGGACAGAGTTAAACACCTGGAGTAAACTGTATAGCCTCTAGCTGGAATCCCAGAGCAGCGATGTTACAAAAGGGAGCATTTGGGGCCAGGAACAGGATCGGGGGGGAAACTGGCCACATTCTCCATGACCCGCACAGATGTTCACAAAAGAAATTCAAAATACTGTCCCAATCCAATAAAACTACTTGTTTTCTCTGTGTGCACATATATGTGCAGTATAACTTAAAAGGTAATATATTTAGTGTTTCCTTGGTTCTTTATTTGTAAGTTTAAAAAGGCAAGTATCAAACCAAAATAAGATTTTGAATAAATTTTTTTATTTACTAAAGTGTAATTTTCTGTTCTTTGCAGCGTTTTTTTGTTTTGTTTACTAATACCACTACTTTCTAAATTATCCTGTTTAATTTGATGACATTGATTTACAGTTGATCCTTATTTTCAGGTAAGTGCTCTAAGTGTCTCTTGTTTTACTGTTTGTCATCAGCCAGGTCCCTTTTGGCCAAAACATGCTTTGGGCCTTGTGGAGTTTATTAGCCAGTAAAAAATGTTCTCTTTGTAAATACGTTCAAACCCCTCCTAATTCATTTTATGTTTCTGGTTTCCTTAACTCAGGGATGAAAATGTTTCTGAAGGTTAAAATTGTCATAAAAACTGAAGCCATGTTACGATACAAATCTGGTTCCTGTGTTCTATGACATGCCACAGGAATTCTCTCATGCTTCAGGTGCAGTTCAAAATCTGAAGTGAAGGAATGCCACACCTAAATGAGCTTTCCTCTCTCTGCTCTCCCCATACAGAAAGAGGGCTATTTCTGTGCAACGTGTAGCACCTCAATCCATGACATCATGGAGTCTAGTTCCAGGGCACTCATAAAACCAGTACTTTAAAGGAAGGTTTTTCCTAACAAGAAAGACAGCATGAACTCTTTCCACAGGTAGGTCAATTTCTTCACAGTTGACAGCACTACTGGTTCCTTTCTGTCCCAGTGCCTTTGCTGTTTGCTTTCATGACATGGAATGGCCTGTGCCCTGGAGTCTCCTGCTGACCAAATCCTATCTTGACCTTCAAGGCCTAGCTTAAGACCTATCTTCGCCCCTCAGATTCTCTTGGTCTTCATCAGCCAGCTTGCCCCCTCTGGCCTCCGCCCCCATACATGCTCAAATACATCTCTTGCAATAGGTGCTATCCCATGACATAGCATTCAGTGCAGAAAAGCGTAAGAAGTATAGTGAGAAAGCTTGATTGAGAAGGTCTCAGATCGCTGACAACAGAGGTAGCACAGTGCAGCTGAGTCCATGTGGTTTAGGGAAAAACACAAGCCCTGAGCCGCCGTTTCCCATTCAAAAACTTCATGGAGTTGTTGCCAAGCTAAAGTTGGTTTAGGTGACAGCCACTTTCCTAAACACTGGAGCTACAAAGATGAGTAAGATAAAACCCTAATCTTGAAAAAGCTCACATTCTGTAGGTAAGTTATTTGCAATAGCTTTAGGCTCTCTGGGGGAAATGGTTAAGTAGCATTTGGGGAAGAGTCAACTGGAAACAGTAGGGGAAGAGTTGGAGGGGGAGAAACTGGAGTCTGAAGCAATTCCAGAATTGCAGACCACGCTGAAGGCTGGAAAAGAGAGACGGTAGTAGGAACGGAGATGGAAAGAGAGACGGTAGTAGGAATGGAGATGGAGGAAGATTTGAGAGCTCTTCCAAGTGGAATAAAATTATAGGTCTTGGTTCATTTTGGACTGAAGAGGAGAGAGGCAACAGATGAAGAACCTTGACTCAAATATCTAGCCCAGGGGACAGGCCCAGGCACTGATAGAAAGAGGGTAACTGTGGGGAAAGAGCTGGTTTGGGTAGTGGAAGAGATCAACCTCCACAGAGACTATTCAGGTATGTGCCCCATGGACAACTGATGCCAATCTCAAAGCCCAACAGCTTCTTCTTTCACAGCCCCATTGAGTCCTCTTCGTCTTTCTACCCTTGTCCCTCTTGCTTTTATCTGTAGAAGATTCAGTGGTGAGATGAACAATCAAATAGGTTTGCCAGACCTAGGCAAAGAGTGTCCATCACTAACAAGAGGTACAATCCCCCATGCATCTTTTTTTATTGGCCCTACTTGACTTTTAAACTTAAAATGACTTTAGCCTAGGATAGCCCATGTTCCTCTTGACCATTCCTTCAAGATTATAAGCACCCAACTGTCCTCTGAAGCTCCCCAGGCAAAGTGAGGCAGCCTGGTCCATTACAACTGGAGGGTGGTACTTCCACATTCTGAGCCAGTAAACTGCCACCCAGGTCCCAGCAGAATCTGCCTTCTGTGGATCTCCCAACCCCTACTCCCAGACACTGAGCATGCTCACTGCAAATTAAGGAGATGTTTCCTTAAATAGTGCCTAATTTATATACATCAAACAAATTTAATGCATGCATTTCCTTTGATCCAACAATTCTGGAAATTCATACTAAGGAAATCATCAGACGTGCACATGAGTGTATGGCTACAAAGGTATCTATTGAGACATCCCTTTAATTTGCAAAATAAAAACAGCAAAAATGCAGGGACAGTCTGAATGCAGAACAGTAAGGGAGTATTTAAATAAATTGCCACATATCCGCATAATGGAATATTAGAAAGACACTTAAAATGTTGTAAAGGCATTTTAATGACATAGGGAAATATTTGAAATACATTTAGTAAGTGAAAACAAATAACAGAACCACATATAATTTTGTTCTCAATTTTGCAACATCCATACACACACATGGATACACATACATCACATAGATACACACACCCCCCCAAAGAGAAATAACCTCAGAAGATGTAACTATTGTTATCTCTAGGTGGAGGGATTAAAGGTGATTTTTGTTTTCTTCTTTGTACTTTTCTGTATTTTCCCATTACCTTTGAAGTCTTTTTGTAATCACTTCAAAAATTATCAAAATAAAGGGAAATGGGCCATGAAATACTTGGAGGGAAGAAACCTGTGATGATGACAAATATGCCATGGAACACTGATTCCTTCTGCACCTTAAGAGAGATTTTTTTCTTGCTTGAACCCTAAGATGATCAGTCTTTCCATCTCTTGCCTGAGATACCTGAGAGCTTGTATTTCAGAGCTTTTCTTTAATCTCAGGGCTTCTCTCAATAAAATCTCTATTCTTCCCTGTCTAAGCAATGAAAGACCACAAAAATAGGTATTTGGATACAATCATTTCTCTTTCTTTTATGCTCACTGAGTTGATTTTTGCCAGAAGTTAATGACTGGATCCCTCAGTTCCTTATTCTTTGGTTTAATAAGGGATTAGATAATAGACTGGAAATAAGTTCTCATCTCATTGACCTAAATTAACTTTGCTTTTGCGATCTGGAATAGCCTCAACAATTATCTGAAATGAAATGTATATAACTATATCCCACCAAATGCAGAAAACCGTAGCTGATCCCATCATTGAAACATGTCTCATTAATGCCACTTATAATAAATCCCCCAAAGTCTTCGACTAACGTAAGCCACTGTTGTCTGTGGGAGATGAGAACAGGAAAACGCCGTGGTAGGAGGGAGTTTCTTTTCCAACGAGTATTTCTATGGAGGGATTTATCTTGATAGCAAGACCATATGTTGGCCAAGCCTTGCTGTTTGTTATTTAACAAGTCTACATACCACCATGGGCCTCTCTCCTCAGCAATACAGTTTACACATGGTCAGGGAATTACTCTCTCTGAAACACCCTCTTCTGGCACACTCATCTCTCCTTCACACCTTACATTTGTATAGCAAGTCATGATTCACCAAAGCCTTTCACGTAAAGGATCCTATGGGATCTTTATACGAACTCTAGAAGAGAGAGTTTTACAGATAAAGAAACTAAGTTCAGAGAGATTAAGTTACTTGTCCAGATAGTCTTGCTAGTAAGGGGTGGTCCTCAGATGAAAAACAGTTTTCTAACTTGTGATTCAGTGTTCTATCAGTAACCCTAAGAATCCCACAAGTTTGATTTGCTATTGAGTTTTAAAACATTTTTCTCACCCATAGGCATTTAACCACTTCCACACCATCTCTCAATAATGATGTATGTGCTTGTTGAATGTCATCATTTCAAACTCATTCCAATGAACACCATCCTCGGATGATGGAACAGAGGACACCGGCAAGCATGGAGACATTCAATTCACTGAAGTCCTCTGGGTAGGATGTCTTTCATTCACCAGAACTGCCAGTAACCTAGAGAGCTTGACACTCCTGAGCTTGTCACCTGACGTTGTGACTCTTCTCCCAGTCCTTGGCTCTTTTTCTCAAGTCTGACTCTGGCATGCCGCTTACTGAGAGAGCTGATATGACCTCTATTAGCAATTACCTGACTGCTATTTGTAAATGTGTATTAATCTCCCCCCTCTCCATGCACTCACATACACACAAAGACATACCCTAGACCACAACTGCCCTGAGAAGAGATATTACATCTTACTCATCTTGCTGAATCACCCCCATTGCCAGCAGGTGCCTATACTTTTTTTGCTGCATCACATGGATCAGTATATTTTTAAATTAATTATTTGAATGTTTACTAGAAAGTACAGCTGTGTAATTATAGTTATATGCTTTATGACCCACTTTTCCCCCACCTGCCTCTACTCTCATTTTTCTTGCACCACCAATCCTTTCATTCATTTTTGATAGCTTTCACCAAATGACATTCTATTTTATTTTATGGGACAGTCATCATGAGGTCTCTAAATTGTTTCAACCTAAGACTCCAAGAATTGAATTAGTCTGGGAAAAGTTTGGGAAATCACTATTAATTTATTCTGTGTTTCCCATTTAACTTTTCTAGGCAGAATATTCTCTCGTCCTTAAAAAATGTATTCACTTCTAAATGAGGATAAGAATTTCATTTTCCTAGGTCAACTAGCCCACTTCAATGTTTATTGTTGCTAGGCTCAATTATAAAATTGAAAAATTGGATGAAAACCCAATTTTATTATATAACATAGTCACATGAGCCAGGTTATAAAATATTGCTTACCGTGTCTTTTTAACCATGTTTTTAAGACTTTTTTAAAAATAGCTTGACAGTATTTAATTTTGTTGGTAGAACAAATTGTCTAGATTATTTGTTTCTTGAAATGTAGTTGGAGCTGGTAGCTAGTGCATCTCGGAAAGTGAATATTACACGTATACTCACTACTATATATAAAATAGATAGCCAACAAGGACCTACCGTGTAGCACAGAGAACTATACTCAATATTTTGTAATAACCCAAAAGGGAAAAGAATCTAAAGCAGAATAGATACACATATATGTATAACTGAATCACTTTGCTGTACACCTGACACTAACACAACATTGTAAATCAACCATACTTCAATAAAAAAATAAAATAAAATAAAAAGAAAGTGAATATTACATTTAAAGTTGTGATACAGGACTAGGGAAATATAATCTCTTTGATACAGGGCCCCGTATTTTAGACCTCACGCTATAGAATTGGTTGAGAACAACTTCAAGAGAGATAGCTAGCACGTATGCACCCCTCGACCCCCGCAACGTGCAGACTCACACATCTTTAGGTAGAGTGAGATTCTTTTATAAAACACGGATAGGGCACTTAATGCAAACTTTAAAATGCTTAGCCTATAATTTTCATTAATTACTGTCTCCAATACAGAGTGCTGCTGGGAAATTAAAACATAAAAGTCATGCTTTTTTTTGCCTTGTATTTATTGAGCAAGAAAAAGAAATGGAACAATAAGAGATACACTAAGGAAAGTCTCCCTGTTTATAATATATTAAAGACATTATTTTAAATGTGATTCTTTGTTCCTCAGGGGCCAGCCCTTTCCCTGAACACAGAATAAGCACAGTCTATGCTCCTGTAAATGTTCTGGGCTTTCACCAACAGTCCTCCATAGTAGGCCTGCTTTGTCACAGCCTTTCTTTTAAAATAGCGAAATTCATTCGGGATATGGGGAGGAAATCATGTCATATTGAGACAATTAAGTTTATGATTTCTACATCTACAACGAAGAAAGAATAAATGTGTTGGCAATGGAAAAAATGACTATTTGGAGTATGTTTTCAAAGGTTCTTGCTTGAAAGAAATTAATTATATTCTGATTTTATTCTGATATATTATATTCTGATTTATTCTGATTTTCACTTAGGAAAATACATCTTTTCCCCTGTGTTTCGCTTACACTCTAAAATAGAAGTTTCGTATAGATGAAATAAATACTGAGTTACACAATTAAAAGCATTATGTAATTAACAGCTCTTGAGAAATTACAAATATATGCTAACCTTTTCCAAAACTATGCATATCTTCCCCCAAATCCCTGATACCGGGCCCTTCCATGCCCAGTTCACTTTTGCATCTTTATAATTGCAGCTCCCATCTCCTAAACATCCTTGTCAAGTTTTCCTCCTAGCCAGATGACTTAAAATCCCATGACTGATATTATTTTTTGTACCTGAGGAAAATAACCATGTTACATATTACCTCAAACTTTTATACCATCTTTGGGCCCTGCATATTTTATCAGAATCTCTAAGCTTCTTTATTCTTTGCCCAAAGACAACTTCTCCCTAGGTTCAAGATCTTTTCTGACTCTGCAGAGGTATCTGCCTCCTTCCTCAGCACCCACTTACCAGGTTTTGTCTTCATTTGTCAGTAATATAGTCTTTTGCTCAGAATTCCTTGAAAGTTCCTTGTGAAGACAATATACATAGACCCCAGACAAGATCCTTTCTTTTCTTCACAGATGATGAAGTGGTACAAATGGTTTGAGAACCTGAAAGATCTGGATACAGATAACAGTTCTACAGCATACATAAATGGAATAGCCTTTCTGTACCTCAGTGTTCTCATCTGTACAATGGGGGTCCCAATAAGTACTTCAGAGTGCTTATTCAAGGATTCAATGAGATTGCACCTATAAAGGCATCAGTACACTTCCTGGCATCCCCTAAATGTGCCCTCTTAACCCTTCTTTTGCCCTCATTAAATTTTTAATCAAATATCATTATTTCTTCTGACTATAGACTCCAGGAGTTAAGTCACTCATGCTTCCTATAACTCTTTGGAAATTCCTTGAGATGAACTGTTATTAGTCTCCCCTAACTTCATCTCATTCATCTATTTCATGCAGATTATAAATCTATTCTGTTGGTTAAAACTCACAATCTTATTCACCCCTTGCTCGAAAAACTACAAGAAACAGCAAAGAAACACAATCATGGTTTCCGGGTTTTAAATAGCCTATTCTTTTTCTTTTCCAAAAGTTTGGTCAAGTGCAAACATTTCAAACTTGAATTCAGCACTTTTCCCAAGCAAGGCAATCAGTATATACCAACACCAATTTGGCATGCCCTTGCACAATGTGATATTCAACATAAAAGTGGGTTATAAGAAGCAAAGAATCAGAAATTGCAATAAAGGAGAGGAAGGTAAAAAATTCTAATGGAGTTCAGGACCAAAATTGAGCTGTCCAAATCTA
This sequence comes from Balaenoptera acutorostrata, assembly GCF_949987535.1. NCBI lineage: Eukaryota > Metazoa > Chordata > Mammalia > Artiodactyla > Balaenopteridae > Balaenoptera > Balaenoptera acutorostrata. Next base: position 49,892,071 of record NC_080069.1, on the reverse strand, counting down.
TTGTTTATATGTGGGCTTAATTTCACCAGAACTGCTTGCTCAGCTTAACATAAATCCAGGGGGAAAAAAAGCCACTTCCACATGAAGAAATATGAACTAGAATTCATAGATACAGCAAGAAAAAAAGTTCACCTCTCATCTATCTACATGAGCAAAATTATTTCACAAATGTTCTTTCCGATTCATGGTTTCTACTTTGTGACAGTTTTAGATGGAGGCCACAAAAACTAAAAGGCCTCTTTCGTAGCAGAAGAGAACAAGAAATTTGCTCTTCATATTACACTGAGGGATGACAACTAAGTCACTGGTGTTTCCAAAGATGGGATACTGCTGAGCTTGCAAGTTTGCCCCCTGAACACTGGCCTTCATAGGTTGGGGTGGGACCAACATGTTCAGAGATCTCTCCAAAGAAAGCAGGGAGTGTGCAGGTTCTTTTTGATAAGCGCTATGTATCACTCTACTTTAGATCTTTGAGTTTTCAGTTCAGGGAATACAAAGCTGACCCAGCGAGGCAGGGCACTCAAAAGGGATGCTAGATATTATTCTCACCCCATCCTGCCCGCCACCTACCTTCTTTTAGAGTTCAAACTGAAAGAAAGAAAAAGGAGGGAGGTTCATCTATTATAACAAAGATGCCACCCTGGTGCTGGATGTGGATAGTCGGAGAGGTTGTTGCATGTGTGTGGGTAGAAGACATATGGGAACTTTCTGTACTTTCTGCTCACTTACGCCATGAACCTGAAAATACTCTAAAAAATAAAGTTTGTTTCTCAAAATAAAAAAAATAAAAAAAAATAAAAAGGAGGGAGGGAGGGAGGGAGGGAGGGAAAGAGAAAGGAAAAGAAATTTTAATACACTTCTAATTCTATGGTAATCTTCCTTGAGTTTGACTACATATTCTTAGGCTATGAAAGGCTGCCTCAGACTACAGACACATTTTCCCAGATGTCAACACCCAGTAGAATTCCCAGTTGAAAGGATGAGGAGATTATTGCTTCCCAGAGCAGTTCTTTCCTTAGAATGTTCTCTGTGACTGTGAGCTATTGCCTGCTTATGATTCGGGCTACCAGTTTAGGTTTTGCCCTATTGAGTTATAGAGAACACGTGTGTTTCTTCCCCACCACAACTCTTTAAAGTCTTAAAGTCTCCTCTTAGATTTATTTTGTTCTTTATTAAACAGGACATCTTCATTCCTTGCATCCAATCCATTCACAAAATATCACAGTTCTGTACAACTATAAAAATGTGGCATTGATGTCTTGAGCAGCACCAATGAACTCTGTCTGTAGGGGATGGACAGCCCTAATCCTTTCTTCTCTATAAACATTGGTTTCCAGTGCAGTTGAAATGTAGACTCATTTGTAGATGTCTAACAAGAAAACAAATGCTACAAATATTTTCCAGAAGAATGAACTTTCATGGAGTTAAGATTTATCCTGATCGGCAGATCTCCAAAAAGAAAACTTCCTGTCCTTACTTGACATCCACATCTCCAGAATACGAAGTTACTCCTTCAGTTAGATAAGTCAGTAGGTTAGTCATCATGAGTTGCATTTCTAAGTGGGGTCTACAAAGGAATTCAGGGCAATGAGAAGGCCTATATCTATCAAAGATAGATAAACCACAGAGCTATACATTCAATGCAACTGTTGCAAATTAATGGCTTCCCATCAAAAATGATAAATTTTATTGAGCAGCATCATAGATTCTGAAGCTGGATGTGCAGTGTATTCATGTGATAAAAGAAGATGAATGCTTTCTGCATATATCACCCTGAATTTGGTTCTTTGTGAAATACTGAACAATTTTTCCCTTTGCTTTCGAGTTTATCAAAGCAAAAATACCTAATCCATTCTCAAGGTGAAGAAACAGATTTTGAGTTATTATTCACTGAATACTTTTTTTCTTTTTTACCAATGCCCAGGCTTTTCTTTTCCTATTCCCACAGTCAAGATAGTCTGTAGCCTTACCTAAACTATAAAGGATAAAATGGAGATTTCCGATACCGACATGTAGCTACTAAAAAAGCAAAGAGAGAGCTTACTTCTTGAAAACAATCTGGTGCATTCATTTTCCACAAAGTTCCCATCAGATGTCATCAAATTCAACACGCTGTGCAGATGGGAAAGACTGACTATTGAAACAATTAACTATTGTGAGTCATTTCCTCAATCTGCTTTTGTTTTAGCCAATATGTCATGTGGTGACAGACACTGTTAAATTTCACAAGCTCTACTGTCTTCTTGGAAACAGCATAATACAACTGACATAGCTCAGCTTGATAAATCTGCCAAACTAATGATGGGGCCTCTTTACTCCTACTTCTCAATGCCAAAATCTAAAGATATGATACAGAACCTATTCAACAAGAAGAGCACAAAGTTCATTTTATTCTCTCTGAATACTCCCACTTGATCACCTGCTGGCTCTTAGTTTCCTAATCCCTTTGAATTGAGGTTAAAATGAGTAAGGTAAAATTTTCATTAATTCAGTCTCCACTATCTCAGAAAAATGCTATCATGGAGCCTGAGCTTTCCTGAAGTCTTGCTTCAGCTTGGTCTGAAAGTTTACTGCTTTAGATGACCTAGTTGACCATTTCCCACTTTAGATGACTTTTAGATGATCAAAAGCCACTTGCCCTAATCTAACTGAAACATTTTTCTAATCTTGGATGTATGACTTTACTATCCCATGTGCGTCCTGTCATTTGCACATCTAAGGAATAGGGGGTGAAAAAGCATGGTGTTGTCCCATTCCATCTTATTTCAATCAGGAAAAGAGTTTCCTAGGCAGCTTCTCTTGCACAAGCTTCTAACTCACTAACCATTCCTTTATCACTCCTTCATTTGCATGGCACAGTACCTCACCATCTTCTACAAGTCAGCTCTGACTGGCTCTAGAGGGAAGTACAGTGAGTCCTCAGAAACTCAGTAAGCCAGAAGCCAGGTCAATGCCCACTTACTAAGGCTACAGACATGGTAGGGGATCTGAACCAGCTGCAGAGCCAGCTCCAAGAAGAGGAGGCATTATTCAAAAGGAGTGACCAGTCAACTAATATTTGATAAGGGAGCCAAGAATATGCAATAGGGAAAGGATAGTCTCTTCAATAAATGGTGTTGGGAAACCTGGGTAGCCACATGCAGAAAAATGAAATTGGACCTGTATCTTACACCACCCACAAAAATTAACTTAAAATGGATTAAAGACTTAAAAATAAGTCTGAAATTGTAAAACTCCTCGAAGAAAACATAGAGAAAAAGCTCCTTGACATTGGTCTTTTTAAATTATTATTATTATTGGAGTATAATAGCTTTACTATGTTGTGTTAGTTTCTGCTGTACAATGAAGTGAATCAGCTATATGTATACCTATATCAATTCCCTCTTTGACCTCCCTCCCACCCATCTAGATCATCACAGAGCACCGAGCTGAGCTCCCTGTGCTATACAGCAGGTTCCCACTAGTTATCTATTTTACACATAGTAGGGTATTTATGTCAAACCTAATCTCCCAATTCGTCCCACCCTCCCCTTCCCCACTGTGTCCACATGTCTGTTCTCTACATCTTCATCTCTATTCCTGCCCTACAAATAGGTTTATCTGTACCATTTTTCTAGATTCCACATCTTGACATTGGTCTTGGCAACAATTTTTTGGATATGATACTAAAAGTACAAGCAACAAAAGCAAAAATCAATAAATGGGACTACATCAAACTAAAACCTTCTGCACAGCAAAACACAATCAACAAAAGGAAAAGGCAACCTACAGAATGGGAGAAAATATTTGCAAACCACATGTCTGATAAAGGTTAATATCCAAACTATATAAAGATCTCACACAACTTAATAACACAAAAATAAACAATTCAATTGAAACACAGGAAGAACTGAATAGACATTTTTCCAAAGAAGACACCCAAATGGCCCACAAGTACACAAAAACATGTTCTCTAATCATCAGAGAAATGCAAATCAAAACCACGAGATAAGACCTCACACTTATTAGAATGGTTATCATCAAAAAGGCAAGTGATAACAAGTGTTGACGAGGATGTGGAGAAAAGGGAACACTTGTGCACTGCTGGTGGCAATGGGAATGTAAACTGGTGCTGACACCATGGAGGACAGTAGGGATGCCTCCCAAAAAATTAAAAATATAACTACCATACGATCCAGCAATTCCACTTCTGAGTATATATTAAAAGAAGATGAAAACAGGATATCAAAAAGATATCTGCACTTCCATGTTTATTGCAGCACTATTCACAATAGCCCAGATATGGAAACCACCTAAGTTCCTGTCAATGGATAAACAAATAAGGAAGATGGGGTGTATATATACAATGGAGTATTATTTATCCTTTAGAAAGAAGGAACTCTTGCCATTTGTGACAACATAAATGGGCCTTGAGGGCATTATGCTAAGTGAGATAAGTCAGACAGTGAAAAATAAATACTTATATGTGGAATCTAAACAGAGCTGAACTTGTAGAAACAGAGTAGAACAGTGGATAGCAGGAATGGGAGGGTGAAGGGGAAGAAATGGGAAGATGTTGGTCAAAGGGTACAAACTTGAAGTTAAAGATGAATAAGTTCTGAGGATTTAATACACGGCACTGTGAATAGCATTAAAAATACTATATTACATACTTGGAAGTTGTTAAGAGAGTACACCTTAAACGTTCTCACCAGAAAAAAGAAATAGGATCACGTGACATGATGAAGATACTAGCTAATGCTATGGTGGTAATCATATTGCAACATATAAAGGTGTCAAATCAACATGTTTCTCACCTTAAGCTTACACAATGTTATGTCAATCGTATCTCAATAAAGCTGGATAAAATAGACAAAAGGAGGAACCATTCCAGAGAGTACAAAGGCAACAAACAACCCAAGATTAGGCAGAACAGAGCAGATGCTATGCAGGAAGAAACCAACAGCTGGGTTTCTGGAAGTCAGCAGAAAGACTGTCCAAACTTGGCACACTGACTGGTCTCACTTCAAATTCATAACCACCCACCTGAAATGCACCTTAATATTTCTGGCAATCATGCTACATTTCTCTAGTACATTTACTCTCTACTGTCATAGATGACTTTTCACAGCTCACCTCTTTTGAAACCTCTCCAGCAACTCCTTTCCTGTCCATTCTGATGACCTTGCTTCTTCCTCGTTTAAAAATATTGAAGCGATCAGAAGAAAACCTCTGTGGATTTCTACCACTGCATCTATATACCTACCGACATCTGCATGGATGTAGCCTGGTTTTCCACCTGTGAACATACTCTCCATTCACCTGTCTAAAGCTAATCCCTCCACCGGAGCACTAGACCGTTTGCCTTCTCAAGGATATGGATGCAGGATTCACCCGCCCTCTTCTCTATTACCAAACTCCCCTCTCTACTGGGTCTTTTCCCTTTTCATACAAATGTGATCTTAATTCTCCCATCTAAAGGTGTGTATGTATGTATATATATATATATATATATATATATATATATATATATATATATATATTTAAATTTTTTATTACAATATGGTTGCTTTACAATGTTTTGTTAGTTTCTACTGTACAGCAAAGTGAATGAGCTATACATATACATACATCCCCTCTTTTTTGGACTTCCTTCCCATTTAGGTCACCACGGAGAACTGAGTAGAGTTCCCTGTGCTTTACAGTAGGTTCTCATTAGTTATCTATTTTACACATAGTATCAGTAGTGTATATATGTCAATCCCCATCTCCCAATTCATCCCCCTCCCTTTCCCTTTCGTATCCATACGTTTGTTCTCTATATCTGTGTCTCTATTTCTGCTTTGCAAATAAGATCATCTATACCTTTATTTTAGATTCCACATATGTGTGTTAATATACAATATTTGTTTTTCTCTTTCTGACTTACTTCACTCTGTACGACAGTCTCTAGGCCCAGCCACATCTCTACAAATGACCCAATTTCATTCCCTTTTATGGCTAAGTAATATTCCATTATATATATGTACCACATCTTCTTTATCCATTCATCTCTTGATGTACATTTAGGTTGCTTCCATGTCCTGGCTATTGTCAATAGTGCTGCAATGAATATTGGGGTGCATGTGTCTTTTTGAATTTTGGTTTTCTCTGGGTATATGCCCAGTAGTGGGATTGCTGGGTCATATGGTAGTTCTATTTTTAGTTTTCGAAGGAACCTCCATACTGTTCTCCATAGTGGCTGTATCAATTTACATCCCCACCAACAGTGCAAGAGGGTTCCTTTTCTCCACACCCTCTCCAGCATTTATTGTTTGTAGATTTTTTGATAATGGCCATAATGACCAGTAAGTGGTACCTCATTGTATTTTTGATTTGCATTTCTCTAATTATTAATGATGTTGAGCGCCTTTTCATGTGCCTCTTGGCCATCTGTATGTCTTCGTTGGAGAAATGTCTATTTAGATCTTCTGCCCATTTTTTTTATTGGGTTGTTTTTTTTTTTGATATTGAGCTGCATGAGCTGTTTCTATATTTTGGAGATTAATCCCTTGTCAGTTGCTTCGTTTGCAACTATTTTCTCCCATTCTGAGGGCTGTCTTTTCATCTTGTTTATGGTTTCCTTTGCTATTCAAAAGCTTTTAAGTTTAATTATGTCCCATTTGTTTATTTTTGTTTGTATTTTCATTACTCTAGGAGGTGGGTCAAAAGAGATCTTGCTGTGATTAATGTCAAAGAGTGTTCTGCCTATGTTTTCCTCTAGGAGTTTTATAGTGTCTGGCCTTACATTTAAGTCTTTAATCCATTTTGAGTTTATTTTTGTGTATGGTGTTAGGGAGTGGTCTAATATCATTCTTTTACATGTAGCTGTCCAGTTTTCCCAGCACCACTTATTGAAGAGGCTGCCTTTTCTCCATTGTATATCCTTGCCTCCTTTGTCATAGGTTAGGTGACCATAGGTGTGTGAGTTTATCGCTGGGCTTTCTATCCTGTTCCATTGATCTATATTTCTGTTTTTGTGCCAGTACCATACTGTCTTGATTACTGTAGCTCTGTAGTATAGTCTGAAGTCAGGGAGCCTGATTCCTCCAGCTCCGTTTTTCTTTCTCAAGATTGCTTTGCCTATTCAGGGTCTTTTTTGTTTCCATACAAATTGTAAAATTTTTCGTTCTAGTTCTGTGGAAAATGCCATTAGTAATTTGATAGGGATTGCATTGAATCTGTAGATTGCTTTGGGTAGTATAGTCATTTTCACAATGTTGATTCTTCCAATCCAAGAACATGGTATATCTCTCCATCTGTTTGTGTCTTCTTGGATTTCTTCCATTAGTATCTTCTAGTTTTCTGAGTACAGGTCTTTTGCCTCCTTAGGTAGGTTTACCCCTAGGTATTTTATTCTTCTTGTTGCAATGGTGAATGGAACTGTTTCCTTAATTTCTCTTTCTGATCTTTTGTTGTTAATGTATAGGAATGCAAGAGATTTCTGTATATTAATTTTGTATCCTGTGACTTTACTAAATTCATTGATTAGCTCTAGTAGTTTCCTAGTGGCATCTTTAGGATTTTCTATGTATAGTATCATGTCATCTACAGTGAAAATTTTACTTCTTCTTTTCAATTTGTATTCCTTTTATTTCTTATTCTTCTCTGATTGCCAAGGCTAGGACTCCCAAAAGTATGTTGAATAATAGCAGCAAGAATGGGCACCCTTATCTTGTTTCTGATCTTAGAGGAAATGCTTTCAGTTTTTCACCATTGAGAATAATGTTTGCTGTGGGTTTGTCATATATGGCCTTTATTATGTTGTGGTAGGTTCCCTCTATGCCCACTTTCTGGAGAGTTTTTATCATAAATATGTGTTGAATTTTGTCAAAATTTTTTCTGCATCTATTGAGATGATTGTATGGTTTTTATACTTCAATTTGTTAATATGGTGTATCACATTGATTGATTTGCATATACTGAAGAATCCTTGCATCCCTGGGATAAATCCCACTTGATCATGGTGCATGATCCTTTTAATGTGTTTTTGGATTCAGTTTGCTAGTATTTTGTTGAGGATTTTTGTGTCTATGTTCATCAGTGATATTAGCCTTTTTTTATGATATCTTTGTCTGGTTTTGGTATTAGGGTGATGGTCACCTCGTGGAATGAGTTTGGGAGTGTTCCTCCCTCTGCAATTTTTTGGAAGAGTTTGAGAGGCATGGGTATTAGCTCTTCTCTAAATGTTTGATAGAATTCACCTGTGAAGCCATCTGGTCCTGGACTTTTTTTTGTTGGAAGATTTTTAATCACAGTTTCAATTTCATTACTTGTGATTGGTCTGTTCATATTTTTTACTTCATCCTGGTTCAGCCTTGGAAGGCTGTACCTTTCTAAGAATTTGTGCATTTCTTCCATTTTATTGACATATTTGCTTGTAGTAGTCTCTCATGATCCTTTGTATTTCTGCAGTGTCAGTTGTAATTTCTCCCTTTTCATTTCTAATTTTATTGATTTGAGTCCTCTCCTTTTTTTTCTTGATGCATCTGGCTAAAGGTTTATCAATTTTGTTTATCTTCTCAAAGAACCAATTTTTAGTTTTATTGATCTTTGCTGTTGTTTTCCTCATTTCTATTTCATTTATTTCTGTTCGGATCTTTATGATTTCCTTCCTTCTACTAACTTTGGGTTTTCTTTGTTCTTCTTTCTCTAGTTGCTTTAGGTGTAAGGCTAGATTGTTTATTTGAGATTTTTCTTGTTTCTTGAGGTAAGATTTTATTGCTATAAAGTTCCCTCTTAGAACTGTTTTTGCTGCATCCCATAGGTTTTGGGTCGTCATGTTTTCCTTGTCATTTGTTTCTAGGTATTTATTTCCTCTTTGATATCTTCAGTGATCTCTTGGTTATTTAGTAGTGTACTGTTTAGCCTCCATGTGTTTGTATTTTTTACAGTTATTTTCCTGTAATTGATATCTAGTCTCACAGCATTGTGGTCAGAAAAGATACTTGATACAATTTCATTTTTCTTAAATTTACCAAGGCTTGATTTGTGACCTAAGATATTATCTGTCCTGGAGAATGTTCTGTGTGCACTTGAGGAGAAAGTGTATTCTTCCGCTTTGGGTTGGAATGTCCTCTTATAAATATCAATTAAATCTAAATCTATCTGGCCTATTTTGTCATTTAAAGTTTGTGTTTCCTTATTAATTTTCTGTCTGGATGATCTATCCACTGGTGTAAGTGGAATGTTAAAGTCCCCCACTATTATTTCACTACTGTCAACTTCCCCTTTTATGGCTGTTAGCATTTGCCTTATGTATTGAGGTGCTCCTATGTAGGGTGCATAAATATTCCCTACTGTTATACTTCTTCTTGGATTGATCCCTTGATCATTTCGTAGTGTCCTTCCTTGTCTCCTGTAATAGTCATATATATATATAGAGAGAGAGAGAGAGAGAGAGAGAGGGGAGAGAGGGAGAGAGAGAGAGGGAGGGGGAGAGAGAGAGAGGGAGAGAGGGAGAGGGAGGGAGGGAGGGAGGGAGGGAGGGAGGGAGGGAGGGAGAGAGAGAGAGAGAGAGAGAGAGAGAGAGAGAGAGAGAAACCAAAGAATCCTCAGAGATCACCTAGGTCAATGGTTCTCAAACCTGAGTCAACATTAGAATCCCCTTGGGGAGCTTTAATAAGAATCCCAAGACCAGGTCTCCTGCTCCTCCAGAGATTCTGATTTCCTTGGTCTGAGGCATGACCTGGGCATCAGTATTTTGTGCATTTCCTGTGATTCTAATGTGCACCCGAAGTTAATAAGCAGTGATTTAACCTAGATTTATCATTAAATGAAGTAATGAAAGTTGAGAGAGGTGAAGCAGCCCATGCCAATCCAGACAAATAATCAGTGGTAGAGCCAAGACGAAAATCCAGCAAAGCTGATCCCCAGTCCACCGCTCTTTCGACAACATCAGGCAATATGCCATACACACAAATGTAATCTTTGGCAAAGAAGTATGAATGCCACCGTAAGGAATGAACTTGCTCATTGCTCACCTCCACAGAGGATGTTGGCCTTTTAGTCTTCGGTCACAATAGGAGAGCTTAAAACTAGGATGCTGAGAAGCTGAGTGTAACAGGGAATGTGAAGAAACCCCTGCCATGGTACCCACAGCAGATGTTTCAGAAGTTTCGGGATGGTGAGGGACCCAGGGGAGAATGCCAAGGAGCAGCATGAGGTGCGCTGTGATAAATGGACCTGTCTTTTTCCCATTACAGGAACATAGCAAGTTTCAAAGAGCGAATCAGAAACCTAGAATAATTAATTGTGTGGTCTACAATGAGCCCTGTTGTGTTTGTCTATGAATTCCTTTGCTCTGCAGATCAGACACACCAGGTGCAGAGAAACACCTGGCTATGATGAACCCTCTGAATTTCCTAGTAACCCAGTCCAGAAAAGGTGAACAGGGGTTTTGTTTACAGGTGAACAGTAGGAAGGGAATCAAAGCTGATGAGAAAATTGATGTGGTGGAATAAGAACAAAAGCATCCCTTTAACATCAAGCCAAGCTGCTGTCATACCTCTGGCTTTCTCTCCTCTTTTTCTAGACCTACTTGGCATCAATGAGAAACAAAATACTTTAAGGAAGTCATAACTTCAATCTTATGTATCCCACCCACTGATTCAGCTGACCTGGCAGTCACCTTTGCATTCTCCATAAGGAAGTTTCAGCTAAGCATCAGCGGTGGAGAGCATAGCAGTTGAGCTCATGGGTTTCTGGGTTCAAATCCTGTATTTTACTATCCATATAACATTGCACAAGTCACCTAAAGTTTCTGGGCTTCTCGACATTCCCTACCTATAAAATAAGGCTAATAATACCCACCCTGGGAGTCTTGTGATGATTGTATGAGACATGGGTGTAAGGTGCCTGAAACAATCAATAAATGATAGGCATTGTTGTTAAACAAGACAGCAAGGAAGATTTCTGTTATTTCTCTTTAAACTGTTACAAGCATTTTAACAATACTGTTTGCATACCAAATGAATATGTCGATTATACATCGTTGTTGCTCCTTCCTTAAAGCTGATGAAGTACACTAATATTTAATTAGCTAATTTTGTTGAACTGTGGAGGCAACATGACTTGGTAGAAAGTTCTAGATTCAAATACCAGCTCTATTGTTTACTAATTGTGAATCTTGGACAAGTTGTTTAATTTCTCTATGCCTCATCTGTTTTTTAAAAAGTGAGAAGGAAAATACCTCATTTTCAGGGTTGTTGTGAGAATTAAATGAGATAATGCAAACGTCTAGTACATAATAGGTATCTATAATAAGGTATAATTGACAAGACAGCACATATAACCTCTCTGGTAATAAAACTGCTCTCCATTTTTAATGTTCCTAATTGTCTTCACTAATTCATAACAGCATTTCTCCCAGTTAGTTTGAATTTGTTATGTTTTGTCATATGGTTTAATTCCAAGTAAAGCTTGTTGACAAGCGACCACCTCAGAATGGTTTTTGGAGAGGGTATTATCTAAAACAGATTTATGTAGACGCAACTCTTTAAAAAATATCCAAGAGCAAAAAATTTAAACCTCTTTTAGTCAACCACAAACCTTTACAGAGGGGAAGAAGCTTTTACATTTATCTTCTCTATGGGTAAACAATTTGGTTTAGCTTAATTGAAATCAAGGAGAAAAAATGAAAAGAACACAGATCTATGTAAAACAGAGTATATCTATGACAAATGTTTCCAAATATGTGGTAAGAAGATTGGTACGTTAAATATCTCTAGCTTGTCTTGTTTCTAAAAAGCCAAGGCAGTTAAATTAGTCTGATTTATTTCCTAAAGTGGTCATTTGGATTATGTTACCAATAATGGAACATCAGTATCTCTAGAAGCAAAAGATTCGAAATACATAAAGACATTTTTATGGTCTGCCAAGCCTATTTCTAAAATACTCTAAATCTGATACTGCCTTAGGCTGGGTTCCCTGGGAGTAGACACTGAGACAAAGATTCATGGGAAACGGTTTATTAAGGAAGTGCTCCCAGAAAAAGAACTGGTAAGGGAGAGATGAGCAGGACAGAGCAGAGAAAGACAAGCAAGGCTTTTCCCATGGAGGGTAGCCTGAGCCCGATCCTGCAGAGAACTCTGGAGGGTTAATTACACCTCAGAGTGGTCCCACCTGGAAGAGAGCTGGAGCTTTCCTCCTGCCATGCCTGTCAGCCATTGGCCAGGGCCATCCCGGGAGATGAGACATAAGCTCCCAGACACATCCGGCTCTCTAGAGTAATCCGCCAAGAAGGATCGCAGGTTCTGACCCTTGCAAGTAAAAGCACAAGGACGCTGGGGAAAAGGCACCCGGAAACAGGAAAAGGTAACCTTCCATAGAGCAGGGAGGGGATGAGAGAAAAAAAATAAAGTCAGAAACAGTTAGCTTTCCTCAATTTTTCCAAAGCAATTTTTTTCTTTCATTATACCCCAGCTTTTCTATTATCAATGTAACAAACACAAAACATAGACACAGTTGAGGCATACATTGTCCCCTATAAGTAGTGTTGTATCAATCCAACCTAGATAGGTAGATTAAGCAGGAAACAAGCTAGTGTGTTTAGATCAAATTTTTTTTTTTTGTATTATACACTCAGTTAATTCAACATGTGCATATAGGTCACTGAATATGAGGGAATTGCTATAATTTATTTATACTTGTGAGACAGCAAAAATTTACAAGTATAATAGCAATCCCTTATATTAATATCCTATACACACACTTTTAAGAACACCCATATGGTTTTTGCAAATCTTTCTGCCAATGTTATTTTGTTTTGATTCTATTTATTAAAATGTAATTTCATGCCTGTTGAAGCTAAAAGTAATAAAATTGAGTGTACATTTTGTACGTCTTTTTAATTTCATTTTTCCAGTTATTCATTTTTATTTTGTTTGATGATATTGTCCGCCCACGACAGCCTGAAAATTTTAACACACTTGGTCCAGCACAACGGCTAGTTTGAGAATCACTGCTGGACCCCAGTCTGCTTCCCCGATGCCTGGGGGAATGAGCTCAGCCCCAGAGGAGGAGGCAGAGCTGGGAGGAAAAGGCGAGGAAGAGACACACCCACGTTTATAATAATGATACCATAATCAAAACAGCTCTATCTGAAACAGGGTAACACACGATTCGAGATAGGATATGAAGTCAGCTTCATAAATTATGAAAGCTAAGTCAAGATTGCATTGGTTCTGAAATGATTTGAACAAGTTTTTCCTCAAGACTGAAACTAAAAGCAAAGATGCAAAAGTAGGGGTGCTATCTTGTGGAGAGAGCAACCAACACCAGGGCCAGCTGTGCCCTCATCCTCCTCACCCCCTAAAGCCAGCCTTTCCCCCTTCAGGGCCTCATAGTCTTTTTTAGAACCCCTTTCTTTCAAACACAGGACTCCAGAATAAGAACAACGCCCATGCCTGCCCCACTTTCCTTCCCAGCAGAGCGGCGTGTGGTGAGATGGCCTTTGAGTCGGCCTCTTTAATCATGGGACATAAAGATTCCACCTACTCGTGGCTGGAGGGAGCCCCTCTGTGGACCAAAACCCTTTGTCCCTGCCTCCCCCCCTGCCCCCCCACTGTTTTTTCCCATCTTTCACCTGTCACAGAAAGCCGATGAAGCAGGCAGAAACCTGGGAGCCAGCCCAGGATTAGCTTCACTGTGTGCAACAAAGGGGTGGCGTGTGGGGAGAGCTTTGAAGTCAAGTGCTGCCACCAACAGTACTGTTTTCAGGAAACGATGGCTGTGAGGGATTTAGGAAGTCATCTGTCACTTGCTTGCCAGCGACACCACACAACGCAGGCTACACCTAAGAATGGCAATCCCATTTCAATGCTTTTTTTTTTCCAACCATTACCTGAGATTTAATTTAATATATAACCATCTATATGCAGAAATATGTCCTTATATTGGAACATCTATGTTTCAACCTCTGCTGTCTGTAGGCAGTAGACATGAAGAGAAAAATATATAAAGAGAGGTGATCTCCTTTTCTTTTACTTTTTCCTGGATTTCTAATTTTTCTAAAGTTTTACTCATAATTTAAGACCATTTACAATATACCCCTGTAAGACCTTGGGATGTGAAGGACAGAAATTCAACTCAAATACCCTGGGAATAAGGGGGAAAAAAGAAAAAGAAATAGGTTGATTCACACAACTTGACTTCTAGGTGGGCTTCAGGCATGGCTGGATCCAGGGTCTTAAACAATGCCACTGGGTATGTCTTTCTACCTCTCAGCTACACTTCCTTTTACATGAGTCTTTGTTTTGAATACAGGCTGTCTCCATATGGCAGGGGTAAGGACAATCAGCAGTGGAGGATTCACATCTCTATCCCCAGCATCTTGACCTCAAAAAGTACAAAATACTCTTCTATGGTCTCTCAAGCAGAGCAGTCTCAGGGAAAACTACCCTGGCCCCACTTGTGTTATATGTCTGCCTCTAGCACCACAAAAGAACTATACAGGGTAGAAGAAGGGTGGTTCAGGAAGGAAAAGACCTATAATTTGGGGTAGGACACTGAGCACCCTCTACTATGTGCCTGGATTAGTCTAAGAGAATTGTTTCCTATTCCTGTATTTTTGGCCCCAGTCTCTATATCCAGGGACCAGGTTTGTCAATGCAAGGTCACACTGGCACTCGTGGTGACCCACAGATCTCCAATTGAGCAGCAACATGACAAACATAAGCTAAAAAGACCCTGCCAACTTGAAATACACAGTGATCAGATGGAGCATTCCTTCTAGAGTGTTCTTCTACACGAAGAGCATTTTAGAAAGAGGGAACAGCAAGTGCAAAGGCCCCGAGGCTGAAACAGGGATACCATTGTATAGATGAAGTTGGGTCACAGAGGCTCCTGAGAGCCTCTATGATAAGGAGTCTGGCTCTTATTATTCCAATGAAGCCATTGGAAGGTTTAATGCAGAAACGTGCCATGTTATATTTATGGCTTACATGTTGCGGGAAACACCGTCAGATGTTTTTGAGAAGAGTAAATAAAGAAGCATGCCTTCCTGGCCAGCCAAAAAAAAAAAAAGACCTTGCCAAAATTCTCTGGAGAAAAGCAGGGATTAGATGAGCCAAAATATCCCATCTAATGGTAGTACAGGGTATAGTCCAAAGGAAAGCAGAGACTCTGACTGTTTTTTATCATACACATCATGATTTATCTCATACATTGCAGAGATGAAAAAAAAGGAAGTTTTCATATTTTATGGGGAAAAAAAATCTACGGAATACATAACAATGATAAAAAGATCCCAGAATAAATTTTCCTCTAGCCCTAGATCTGTTCTCATCTTACTGAATACCCTTAAGCAAATAATTTAGCCTTTCTGGTTTAAAAAAAAAGATATGAGAGGGAAAATAAGAAACATCTGTGGGCAAAATTCTTTCTGTATCAGGATGTCAAAAGGGATTTTTGCGGTTGTTGTTCTTACATTGTAAATAAGCCCCAAAGCTGAGTACTCAAAACTGCAAGCATCTCACATTTTGAAGAAGGTGTTCGGCTATTGGGATCAACTATGCCTACGGGGCTTTCTGTGATGCCCTGGGACAGACGCATCCATCACTACCCACAACCACTACCCCATCACATCACAGGGCTGCAGGGGGAGGCAAGCAAACCCAGTGGAGGGTATGGGCTTGTGGTGATCTGTTACTTCTTCCACTGATCACACAAGGGAAGCACCAAGAAATGTTTGCAAAGGTCGGGTCCAGCCCCGTCCCACCCGCATTCTCTGTTCCCTCCGACGGTGCAGAGGAGCATTTCCTGAATTTTACGCAAAGGAGCCGAGGGGCTTGGGGAGGGGCGCAGCAGGAGTCTTAGGTCCACCCTGGGTGGCACTGGGCCAAGTGTGTATAGTCCATTAACATAAAGAGTTGCTACTAAACTCACAATTGTTTGTTGCCTTGCAATGGTGACTAGGCAAATTATTAGTGGAACAGTGATTCCCCATATCAAGCCACCTATATGCACACTTGTATATGTGCACTTGTCTATATCTATTAAAAAAATCTGAGAAAGGGGTATGACAAGTGCATCCCAAAAGGACACTGACGGCCCTCCAGAGGGGTTCCCTGGTGATAGCAGAGGCCAGGGTGAAGCTGGCAACCTCCTCAAGGAAATCCTTAAACCCGATGATCACCATGACAACAGTATTAGAACTGTTTGTACCACCTGAGCCAGAGTCCCCTGGGACCAGGATCCCTTCCACTGGCATCTCAGCAGTCACCTGAAGGGAGTTCTACTTCCCCACCCCCTCCTCTCTGTCCCTGAGCAGATGAGCCAGCACCACAGACCCAGGCCAGGCCTCTCCATCCTTCCCAAGCAGCCAGGATCACAGCACCGGCCCATGCTGAGAGCAGAAGGATACCAGCTTGAAAGTGAGATCCATGAACAGGGCTAGAAGCTGTGGCACAAGAGCCAGAAGAGTCAGAGTGATGGAGGTGAGTGTGCTGCCTGAAGCAGTAGGGTTGGACTGAGCCCAGGTGAAGAAGCTGGACCCTAAACGGAGTCAGAGCATGGTAAAGAAATTTCTGAAGCAATCCTCATGGTGGCACCTGCAGTTTGGCATCTTTTTTGGCCAGTGGCAATCCTCTTTGTATAGAGAGGAAGTATAGAAAGAAGACTGGTCCCTGGCCCAGCATGCCAGGAGTTAATGCTGGCTAGCTGTGTGTTCTTGGGCAAGTTGCCCAACGTCTCTGAGCCTCAGATTCCTCATCATAAAATGGAGACTATAATAGTACCTAACTCAGAAGACTGCTGTGAGAATTAAGTCAGTCAAAATATTTAGAACCATTACTGGCACACAGGAAGACTATGTTAGCACCAACTGTTATTATCTGTTACCCAGAGTGCTTACTCTCATCACTAAAAGGATATGATGATTTCTAGAATAGATTGTGTTGATGATGACAAACTTCTCAAATAAATAGAATACAGGTAGGTCTCTGCAGCAGAAGAAACTCAAATCCCTGAAGGACTGAATTACTATTTTGTTATATTCCTACCGTATTAAATACACAGTTTGGTCTGACTTATTCCAGGATAAATTAGTAAAACTCTAGTTCAGGTTAGAATATATTTTTGAAGTATTTCAAGATTCTATACGACAGAAAATAATGCACTATCTGTATTATCTGGTTTCTTGTCTCACACACACACACACACACACACACACACACACAAAAACGAATGTCTTTCCCTTAGCATTTAAGAAAATGAACAGAACTGAATCAAAAGGACCGCTCTTGCCTACTACACCACTCTCCACACAAGAGCCAGCATGATCTTTTAAAACAGAAATCAGATCTTATCATCTCCCTCCACAGTGCAATCCAAACTCCCTTCTTTGACCTGCCAGGCCTTACCCTATCTTCCCTCAAGCCTGCCAAGCTCTTTCCCTCCTCAGATTATTAGACCTGCTGTTCCCTTTGCCTGAACACTTTCCTCCATAGCCTACTCCCACCCCTCATTCAGGACACAACTCAGATGCCACCTCCTCAGAGAGCCTTGCAGGACGACCCTTTTCAAAATAGTTCCCCCATTTCTCCCATCACTGCACCCCATGACCTGACTTTATAGCACTTACCCAGCAACTCTATCACTTTGTTTAATTTCTGCCTCACTAGCATATAAACTCCCACCAGAGTAGAACTCGGTGTACCTTATCTACTGCTAAATGTCCAGTGCCAGAAAAATAGCCGGCACAGAGAAAGGAATACAGAAATCTTTATCAAAGGAAGGAAAGAAGGAACGGTGAGGAATTCACTTTCTGTCAAGACAGTCCATTCATTCCATCCCTCAGCTGAAAACTGCCTGATTTTTCACACATTGTATCCTAGTGCTCCCAGCTCTGGAGCAAAATATGGAACACATCTCCCTTCATTTGGACATGATAAATATTTGTTGGATGGATGGATGGATGGATGGATGGACGGACAGATGGATTTTGGTCTCAGTCTGTGCTATATCAGAATCCTTACACACTGTTAAGTAATTTTTTTTTTTGCTGTGTTGGGTCTTTGTTTCTACGCGAGGGCTTTCTCTAGTTGTGGCAAGTGGGGGCCACTCTTCATCGCGGTGCGTGGGCCTCTCACTATCGCGGCCTCTCTTGTTGCGGAGCACAGGCTCCAGACGCGCAGAGCTCAGTAGTTGTGGCTCACAGGCCTAGTCGCTCCACGACATGTGGGATCTTCCCAGACCAGGGCTCGAACCCGTGTCCCCTGCATTGGCAGGCAGATTCTCAACCACTGCGCCACCAGGGAAGGCCTACAATTCTTTTCATTCTTTTGCTCTTCATCTGTCATCTCTTTGTGTCATCATTTGTCAATTAAAAGACGTATATTTCAGGTGATCACTTAATATTTTCTTGGCTAGAAGTCTCCATCAATGTCAGTCCTTAGAGAAACATACTTGAATATTTTCTAGGTATAGAAAACTGTTACCATGATGCCCTCGCCCCACAAGTCTACAATATATTTTACTTGTATCAAGTGAGCTTTCTAACTTCATCTCCCAAGCAGTAAAATCACACACCTTCTGCACAGTATCCAGTCATTGCCCTTGGCAGTTGCAGCAAACAGCCCTTACTTCAACCCCTTTCTTCTTGTCAGATAAGGTGTCTTACCTTCCCCCAAACTGGCACCCTCCCACTCCTTACGCACAACCCCCATCCTCTGGCCCTTTCCTTGTCTCGCCGTCATTTTTCTTCACAGCGCATCATAAATGTCAAGTCCTCATCTTCTCTCACAGGTTCCACCCACTTCAGAGGTGGCATCAGCAACTTCCAGAGTGATCAGAGCTTTGCAGCTTAACTTCATCCATCAAAAGCCTATCCGCACACCCCAGCTCTGTGGAATGATTTGCAGTCATTTTGGTTTTACAAGAAAACTAACCATGTAGAGTTTTTGAGGTGAGATGAAAGAAGAAAGAAAAATGGTTGCAGACTCAGTCCTGAAGTCTAATCAAGAGAGGTAAGGAACTCCTGCCAGAGAGGATTTAACATTGCTCAGTGACTTTCCAGATGGAGGACACTGCTCAAGGTTGACACTCTTTACCCAAGAAAGTCAACAGTGCCTCAGAACTCAGGGCTGTACTTGAACTATGGCCCCTGCACTGTGCTCTCTCTCTGCACCTCCCAGATATACCCCTGTTATACACACAGTCACGGGCACACACACATACACACATCTTGCTCACTTTCTGGCCCCTCTAATCCTCAGCAAAATATCTGGTCCATCATAATAATGGGGAACATTTTTCATGTATCAGACCCTGTGCTAAGCATTTCACAACAAAAGATCTTACTTAACCCTTCCAACCACACTAGGAGTATAACTATTATTTTCTCCATTTTACAGAAGAGGATTCTTTCACAGGTTTACCTCTCTTATTTATTCCTCTTATTTAATCTGCATCTATAAGAAGCTGTTATTGACCACATTTTTTAGAAGGAAACTAAGGAACAGAGAAATTGAATAATTTGAATAATCAAGGCCACCATCTGGTAAGTGTTGTAGGATGGATTCAAAACCAGGACTCTCTAACTCTGCCACCCATGCTTTTTTTCTTTTCTTTTCTTTTTTATTGGAGTATAATTGCTTTACAATGTTGTGTTAGTTTCTGCTGTACAATGAATTGAATCAGCTCTATGTATACCTATATCCCCTCCCTCTTGGACCTCCCTCCCTCCCCCACCCCCATCCCACCCATCTAGGTCATCACAGAGCACCGAGCTGAGCTTCCCGTGCTTTATAGCACGTTCCCACTAGTTACCTGTTTTACACATGGTAGTGTATACATGTCAATCCTAATCTCCCAATTCATCCCACCTTCCCCTTCCCCCTCTGTGTCCACATGTCCGTTCTCTACGTCTGTGCCTATATTCCTGCCCGGAAGTAGGTTCATCTGTACCATTTTTCTAGATTCCACATATATGCATTAATATAGATATTTGTTTTTCTTTTTCTGACTTACTTCACTCTGTATGACAGACTCTAGGTCCATCCACATCTCTACAAATGACCCAATTTCGTTCCTTTTTATGGCTGAGTAATATTCCATTGTATGTATGTACCACATCTTCTTTATCTGTTCATCTGTCATTGGACATTTAGGTTGTTTCCATGTCTTGGCTATTGTAAATAGTGCTGAAACGAACATTGGGGTACATGTGTCCGTTTGAATTATGGTTTTCTCAGGGTATATGCCCAGTAGTGGGATTGCTGGATCATATGGTAATTCTATTTTTAGTTTTTTAAGGAACCTCCATACTGTTCTCCACAGTGGCTGTATCAATTTACATTCCCACCAACAGTGCAAAAGGGTGCCCTTTTCTCCACACCCTCTCCAGCATTTATTGTTTGTAGGTTTTATGATGATGGCCATTCTGACCGGTGTGAGGTGATACCTTATTGTAGTTTTAATTTGCATTTCTCTGATAATTAGTGATGTTGAGCATCTTTTCATGTGCCTCTTGGCCATCTGTAAGTCTTCTTTGGACAGATGTCTAGGTCTTCTTGCCATTTTTTGATTGGGTTGTTTGTTTTTTTGATATTGAGCTCCATGAGCTGTTTGTATATTTTGGAGATTAATTCTTTGTCCCTTGCTTCGTTTGCAAATATTTTCTCCCATTCTGAGGGTTGTCTTTTCGTCTTGTTCATGGTTTCCTTTGTTGTGCAAAAGCTTTTAAGTTTAATTAGGTCCCATTTGTTTATTTTTGTTTGTATTTTCATTACTCTAGGAGGTGGGTCAAAAAAGATCTTGCTGTGGTTTATGTCAAAGAGTGTTTTTCCTATGTTTTCCTCTAAGAGTTTTATAGTGTCTGGGCTTTTTCTTTTATAAGCTGCCTGCTTCCCCAAAGTAACCTGCCATAAAAAATCCAAAACCATACAATTTAATGATCAAAAATACATTTTACCAAAAAGAGAAGTAGATGTACACGGATAGCTGGGATGAGTTAGCTGCTGCAATTGAGTATTAATTTAACTGCCAGCTAGAACAAAAATCATCAACACTGGCCTAGTCCTCTGGGTGAGGCAGCATACAATCCAGCAGATTCAGTTTTTATATACCTAAGAATAAATGTGCAATGCCCTGTCCTGATGTGTTAGGAGGGATATATTTACTTTAAGCACGTGTAAAGTTGTCAGAACTAATATACGCACAGCATATAAGGATGATTACAAGAATTTACCCTTAGCGCAGGGTGCCTCCGTCCTGCAGAGCCTGACATGGGTCAAATAGTGGAGAGAGAAAGAGGTCATAACGGGGAAATGAAGGAAAAAGTATGAACATTGGCTAAGGCACTCTGCCACCTCCTCTCACCCACTCAACAGCCCTGTGAACGGGGATTAACAGTCACCATTCTAGTGTTGAGAGTGCTAAAAGCCAAGTAAGAACTAGAGGAATAAGATTTGAGACTAGATCTGTGGCCCCATTTCTTTTCTTTTCTTTTTTTAACATCTTTATTGGAGTATAATTGCTTTACAATGGTGTCTTAGTTCCTGCTTTATAACAAAGTGAATCAGCTATACGTATACATATATCCCCATATCTCTTCCCTCTTGCGTCTCCCTCCCACCCTCCCTATCCCACCCTTCTAGGTGGTCACAAAGCACCAAGCTGATCTCCCTGTGCTATGCAGCTGCTTCCCACTAGCTATCTATTTTACATTTGGTCGTGTATATATGTCCATGCCACTCTCTCACTTCGTCCCAGCTTACCCTTCCCCCTCCCCGTGTCCTCAAGTCCATTCTCTACGTCTGCGTCTTTATTCCTTTCCTGCCCCTCGGTTCTTCAGAACCATTTTCTTTTTTTTTAGATTCCATATATATGTGTTAGCGTACGATATTTGTTTTTCTCTTTCTGTCTTACTTCACTCTGTATGACAGACTCTAGGTCCATCCACCTCACTACAAATAACTCAATTTCGTTTCTTTTTATTGTGGCCCCATTTCTTTAGAGTGAAAAGATGGGTGTCTCATCCCAGTCCCAACCCTTGCTGGTTGAGTGACCTGGGGCAAGCTCTCTTGACACCTGACTCACCACCTATCACTGGGTAAAAGGACTCACTGGGTTGGTGGGAGAGTGCAGATGAAATAATGGGGAGAAAATCTCTTTGTAAAAGATTAGAGCACTTCATAAGTTTGAGCTTCACTACTTCTGATTCAACTTTCACAGCTTAGTGCCAAGTCCTTTCCTCAGGAACACTCTCCCGAACCTTCTTGACAAGACTGGATCCCCAAAGTCTACCTTCTCCTGTGTATGCCTTATGAGAGCCCCAGTCTGACATTTATGCACTGATTGGCTGGTCTGCCTGCCCTTCCAGTCTGTAGCTCCATGCAGGTTAAGACCCACCTGGTTTTGCCCAGCATTATCCTAGCTACCATGTCCAGTGCTCAGTAGGCACGAAATAAATATGTGTGCATTAAATGCATCAGTATATCAGTATTAAGGTTAAAGTCTACATTTAATCATCTTAAAGTATACAATTATAATTTATAAAATTTGTAATTTTATAGAATTACAAAAAGAAAAATTACACCCTATTAATTTCCTAGAGGCCACACTTCTAATCATCCTTACCATCCAGAACCTCGAGGTTAACAAGGAAAAAATGTCTTCTGTGTGGAAATGACTGACATAAAGTCCACACACTTGACTCCTGAGGAGAGTTGGCTCCACCCTCAAGCCATCATTCTGACAATCGGACATAAAAGAAGGCAGGGGTGACAGCGGCTGGGACACCTGACAGCTGGTGAAATGACAGCCGACAGTGGCAGGAGGAGACAGAGTGTGACGTGCAGGTGGGCTCTCCAGCAAAGCGGTCCAGAGACATTTAACGCGGGGGCCACCAGCCCACACACCTCCAGCGTCCCCTGGAGACACCCAATCACCACACAGGACGATGGCTGATGGTCAAGGGAGGGCACTGAGTCTTCAATAAAGGGAAATTAGGTCTGAGACACTCAGTGTAGAAAGAAAGGGGCACGGTCAGAGATCCCAGCAATGTCTGTGGCTGCTAGAGGGAGAAGGAATATGGTTTCAGCTGTAAATAAACTTCCCAGAAGCGGAAAATATATATGTCATCTTATGACTGCTTTGCAGAACTGAGGTGTTGGTGAGTACATGCTTTTGCTCAGGCATAGGGTAGGACCAGTTATTTGTGTTTACACCTCCTCTCTCAGATGTCTTTACACCTCCTACTAAGGTCTTACAAGTGATTCCCCAAAGCAAACCTCAGAGCATCACAATAGTTTCTTATATAAGTGACCTAAGTAAGATAGAATTCAGTGCTCATCTCTCCTTACTAGCTGGGAAACCATGGAGCCTAATTTCAACTTACAATGCAGTGGGCGAGGGGGGCCAGGTGGTATCAAGGGCAGAGAAGAGGGGCAGGGTGGTAAGGATGAAACTATGATCATTTGCAGATTTAAACAGAGAAAAGTTCTTAATTGGCACAAGGCAAGAAAGTCTCAGTAAAAGCTAAGACGGAAGAGAGGTTTGCTCTCATGGCTAGAATTCATGCATTCATTCATCTAGTTGGCTTACTAGCTGTCTAACCTTAGGCAACTCACTTAACTACTCTGCACTTAGTTCCTACATCTGTAATCTGGGAAAATGATAGTGTCCACCTCACAGGATTAGAGGAGGACTAAACAGCCCATATACGTAAAGAAGGGTAGCGGACTATAGGAAGAGCTATTTGAGCACAAGCTATTAGTACTGTTAGTATCATTATTGTTGCTAATACGCATCTGCTCTGTGTTGTGTACTAAGCTCTGCATGGCAGCTAGGGCAAGGAAGAAGACAGATGATAAACAAACAAAACCAATAATTATAGCTTTAGATAAGGGAGACAATAAATAGAAAATGGTCTGAGAGGGTGACCTTAGCCGGAATAATGGGGAAAAGTATCTCTGAGGAGTTAATATTTAAGATGAGACATCATTTGTTGTAAGACCAGGACGAAACTTGCTCCAGTCATAAGAAACAGTAAGTGCAAAGACGAAAGAACAGAAAGGTTGGGACAGGGCATGTTCAAAGAACGTTTAGGAGACCTAATGAGACTGGAGCTGAGTAAACCAAAGGGAGAACAAAGTCCAAAAAGGTTGGAGAGTAGGCAAAGGAGAGTAGAATGACAGCCTGAAACTAGAGACTTCATCCCAATACAGATGTATCCCAGTTAAAAGTCACATGCCCTTAGGCACATACCTGGGAGGATGAACAGGGCTCCTTCTCAATCTCTCGCTCTCTCTCTCTCTCTCCTCATTTTACATATCTATGAACACGCATAATACAGGACCATGCCCAGGAATAATCATCATCCTATAAACCTTCTCTCCAAGTATCCTAAATAAATAGCGCGCTCCTAAAGCTAAGTAGATACTTATGACCAATTTGTAACTATCGTATTAAATTCTGATAAGGAGAAGAGGTTCAGGGAAAGAACCAACATTAATCCAGCCCCTTCTAAGCATCAAGCACTGTTCCAGACACTCAACAAGTATGTTAAATCTCTTCATTCTCACAGCAGCTATATGAACAAGCTATCCCCATTTCACAGGAAAAGATACTGAGCTTAATACCAGAGATGTTAAGCAACTTGCCCAAGGTGGCCCAGCTAAATGGCAGAACTTAGATTTGAGCCTAGATCTCTCTGGCTCCACCATGCATTCCAGCTATTCACTCAATATTAAGCACTTCTCATGACAGATTTTATTTAGTTCAGTCCCATTTCCCTTTGACATTTGACTTTTTACCTTTCTGGTGACCAGGAGCATAGCAGCTAAGAGCCAAGACAGTGGCAGCCCCAGTGGAGAAAGGCTGATGTGAAATTCATTTGCTGTAAGTGATAAAAGAGACCATGAAGAAGATCCGTATGAGCTACTCTACTCGGGACTTCTTTAAGAATAAATGTTTTACGATGAAAAGAGAAGTTTAGAGCTTTTGGAGCATCCCACAGATAGAAAACTAATTTGCCTTATCAATTTTGTCCACTGTGCTTGATCCTTGGGATAATCTGTGAGCCACTGTATCAGCCTCACTTATATTGTAGTCTTTTATCATATGGATGCAAGACATATTTCTTGCTGTCAAAACTAATCAAAGCATCTAAAGAAACCAAAGCAACCTTATTTACTTCCTCAGAGATCACAGCAAATGTCCTACTGGTATTTTTTTTTTTTTAATATTAAGTTGACTTTTTTTTTTTTTTTGGCTGCACATCAAGGCACTTAAATTAAGAACAGTATATCTTCATTTCAAATGTCAGTTGATATCCCTTAAATGTTTGCTTTTTAAAAAAAAATGAATTCAAGTCTAAAGCTGGCAATAAAGGACACTGTATTATTAATAATTTAAATCAAAGTTTAATGCTTTTGACATCACAAAGACACAGATCCCATGTTGTAATAACCTTTGGCAAATGGATAGTAAACTAAACATAAGCTTCCGAGACTGCTAATCCTGAAAGGTATGATACAGATGAGAGTAGTTAAATACAGTGATTATTGATATATACTCTCATTCCAATATAGGGGAGGGATAGAGGTTGTTTAATTTTAATGTCCCCAGAGGTTGACTTTGCTCCTAACATTTATAAAATATTGAAAGACAAGAAATGGTACAGATGTGAATTTCGCAGTTGGTTTTTTTCAGTTGCCCTTGAAAGCAGCTGCCATAAATCTTGGATGAAGCCAATAAGGCTGATGATTTTGATCTTCAATTCATTCTTTTCTATCCTTCAAAAGGTAAATGATCCTGATGGAATTAGAGCCGAGCAGAATGGCTTTCTTCTGTGATCTGCATAGCCAATGATGCGCGCTGCCATCATTAGCAAAGTGGAGCCAGTTCCCTCGTGAGGCTGGGCCTGTGCACTCGGGCTTGAAGGCGTTTTTTGAGGGAGAAAGACACTTAAACATTGAGCTGAGAAGCTTTCCATTACCCCCCTCCCCCCTTCCTCTGACTTCTCCCTTCCGTGTCGTCTCAGCAGAAAGCCAAAGTGTGAGCTGAATGTACAAGAATCAAGCACAAAACTCAGCCACCAATTCCTGGGTTGGTATTTGAAAAAGTCTCAGCCAAAGATTTTTCAGTCTGACTCTGAAAAGAGCACTGCCAAAGTTGTAGGAGAAGCAGGATTTAAGGCAGTCCATGGCTTCCCTTACAGAAAATTCTGGGGTCTCTCCCACTGAAACATGTAAATTGGACGAATCCTTTTCTATCCCTATGGTAAAACAATGTCATTTTCCTAAGTCCCACTCAGCCATACGGAAGACAGTGTATCCTGTCATTAGGGACGGCAATAAATGTATCTGTGTGGGTTTGCAACTCTGCTTCAGACCGCAAGGTAAACCCAGTTAAAACAACCACAGAGAGAATCATCTATCTTCATAAATTCAGTTGCAAAGAGAAATTCATCATGTTTACTGTCTTTAAGAAAAGAGCGAGTCTTGTAATAAAATGTTCTCTCGTCCAGATTCTTTGTATTTATAGGGTCCTTTTCTTTCTGCTTTTCACAGAGCCTGGCACATTCTAAACCACGGGCTGTACCTTCATTAACATAACATAATAAATAAGTTATGGGTCTTGAAATGAAGAACGTGCTTGGAGAGAATGAGGGAGGGGCGCCCCTTCCCTGGTAAGTGATATCCTCAAAGAGCTTCCAGCATAAGAATTTGCAGAGCTGAGCATTTTGCAAACCAAAATGCAAAAAAAGACAAAGGGCCTTTGTGAAGATAGACCCCACCCTTTCCTCCTTCCTCACCCCAAAATCACAGAGCATTTTTGTGGGAATTTGTTCCTTCACTTGGCAAACACTTATTAAGCACTACTATGTGCCAGGCATTGCTAAAATAACAATATAAAAGTAGTGAAATGGCTCAGGAACAATTTTTTTTGTTTTACTTTGAAACATTTTTGCTGTTGCATGCGTGTACCCTCATACACTCACATAATAGGAAACTGATCACTTTTCTAAGAGGAATGTCCCAGAAAGGGCTTTCAGGCTCATTGTGGTCTTTTTCTCCCTCCCTGGGCCATAGAAAAGTGATAGCCGATGTTATAAGCCCATCTAGGAACCACAGAAGTTCAAGGGCTGGAAGAATGTCTCTGAGCCATAGTGGTCTTTGAGCACTTTTATGGCCCATTTGTCAGAAGTTTTGTGGGGTGTCCCTTAGCTTTGTCCTTTAAATCGTGTAATTCCATCAATTCCTGCTAGCGTGCTAGAAAATTTATATTACCTCCATTTTATTACCTAGCTTTAAGTGATTTTCTAGGAGGAGTATTTTTGAACTCAGCTTCTTTCGTTTCTAGTCTTTTTGGTGCCACAGATTTCAAATGGGGAAAAGACTAAATTCTGGAAATTAATGGGACAGAGTAAGGCCTCTGAAGTCCAATTGCCTGGGTTTGAATTCTGTCTCTTTTATTAGCTCTGAGACCTTGGGGAAGTTACTTAAGCTGTGATAGCTCACTTTTTTAACCTTTAAATTGCAGTTCCAATCCCTACCTCACAGAGTTATGATGAGGTTAAATGAGATAAAACATTTGGATGAATGCCTAAGACATATAGGACACAATAAACCAAAACTGTAATTACAGACTGGTGAATTTAAATTTAGTTCCCAATAGGAAAAGAAAAAGTTGGACTATTTGAAAACATTTAGAAAACTAAAGGAACACTAGGAACAATCAACAGATTAAGAACAAATCTGGCAAATAAATTTCATTTCATTGTATGACAGGGCTAGTAAATTGGAGGATCTGAAGAGTCCAGAAATACCATGTGTCTAGAGTTCCCTAAGTGGTCTGTTGTGGTCTCTGACAATTAGGGTAACCATAATACTCTTCTGCCAAACAAGAGTACTTCTGAGAGCAAAAGGAGGTACTGCTTAATTAGGGCTAAACAAGTGTAAACCAGGTAAACACGTACACTCCTGGGCAAACCAGCCCAGATGGTCATCCTATCTATAATATCCTTTGGATGACAAGGCAATGAGCTCAGGTGGTTAGACTGACTCATTTCTATTTAAATAATCATACCCCAAAGGAGATGATTTGTAAAATCCCCTAGAGCTCTGCCCTCCCAACTATATCTTTACCGTTTTTATCGATGACCTGGATAAAGACACAGATAGCATATTAATCAAGTTTACAGATAGCATAGACTGGGACAGAAGAGCTAATATGAGAGATGTCAGAACTCAGGTCTGAAATGATCTTTAAACTGGAACATTAAAGCAAACCAAATCAATAAAATTTTAAAGAAATAAATGCAAAGTCTTACATTTAGATTCAAAACCATCAATTGCACAAATGGGTTGCAGAAAAGGTTTGCAACCCTCTGTATGAATGTTTAAAACTGCCTACAGGTTTTGGTTGACCACAAGCTTAATAAGAACATTTAAAAGGCTGCTGGGTTAGAGTATATTTGCCCTGCCTTTTTCCAGAGAGTTGTTATAGATCTAATAGACTAAAAAAAAAAAAAAAAGGCGATGCTCTTAAGTCATAATAAGTCAGGACCACTGATAAGGTGGCTGTTGAAGGGATTCTTACATTGAGGACACTGGACCTGATGATCCCTAGGGTCTCTTCCTATGTTAAATTCCTCTGAACTTTAGGACTGGGAGCTTCCCAAAAGGCAGAGCCTAGCTTCTGTGGGCACTTAATTGTTTGAAGAATAAATGGTTGTATATAAAGCAAATAATGAATGGGTGAACATAAATCTGTAGTCTCCCATCTTTCCTAGAGGATATTTCTGCTATCACTGTTAGAAAAAGCCTTCTTCATAAAAAGAAAAATGTTAGAGGGGACTTCAGCAGGCTTCTGCTTAAAATGTCCCCTGAACCTGATATAATTCAATCTAAGTGTTCTTCTCTATGGAATCAAAAGTTCAATTCTCTCACAAATTACAGACTAATGCAACTATTTCCCCTCTATATAGAATCTCTTTTACCAAGTAAAACAAACACCTCGCGATAGGAAAGCTAATGCTTCTGTTGCATTGCTTTTTAGAATTTAAAGCACTGATGACCAAATACACACACTTCCCTTGGAATATCGGGAAAGGGTCACACATACACTTCCCCAGTGAGTTAGTTATTGTAGTTGTAAAAACCAAACTCTCTGCAGCCTACAGTAACACTGATTTAAAGCCCAATTCTCTGAGTGCACAATATAAATCCTTCCAGACAAATGTCCACTGATCTGGAACTAGAATCCACAAGACAATCATCTTCAAAGAATCTTACAGTGCAACTAATGTAATGCAATAAATTTAAAAGACTGGCTCGCTTTTCCCTTCTTCTGCCACAATGGAAAAAAACAACTGCACAAAGACATGAACCGATAATATTACAAAATGGAGCTGGATCAGTAATATATGTATTTCTAAAATTCCACTAATTTGGATAACTGAATTTCTTTTTTTTTCTTCTCCAGTTGTTTTTTGAGAGTGTTGTAAAATTACACAAGTTGCTAAGACACCCATATCCATGCTCCTATGATATACAGGACAATACTGATATCTGATAATATCAACTATCTATCAGAGTGCAATTTCTTGGGTTTAGCTACCATTAAGCATCTGTTAAACTTTGCATATGCCTCACTGACAAATGACTGATCTGATTCCAGTTGCTTAATTTTAACTGAGCATCAGTGCAGTCCTTTTTCTACCTAATCTTTCTTTATTTCTCTTCTTTCTTTCTCTTTCTCTTTTTTCTTTCACTTTTTTTTTTCAAATTCTGGCCAAGAAGAAAGAAAACTGCTTTAATCCTTCACTTACCTTTAAATAAAATGTTCAGTGATCTCAGGCAAACAATAAGTCATAATGAAGACACAGTGATTCAGGCAGTAATCTATGGGCACATAGATCATCCTGCAACGGTACATTAATCATCACACTTAAAGACAGGGCAAGTGGGATGACGTGTTTTCAGTTGTGTCTATTGCAACTCAGCGACATTCAAGTATTTTTAATCTGGGCCATTTCTGCAAACTGCATTTTAATCTAGAAACATTTTCAAACCACACCCTGCACAAGATAAAAGCAGCACCAGAAAAGTAAAACTATTCCTTCATATAAAATTTTTTAGTAGTTAAGAAATTGATAGGAATCATGTCCCTTTCCAAAAAGATTCAATCCTAAAAATAAAAAATGCTCCATGACAAAATCCAAGGTGAGCTATCTGCAAACCATGGGATCTTGACCAAGTTACCTAACCTCTCCAGCCCTCAA
This sequence comes from Balaenoptera acutorostrata, assembly GCF_949987535.1. NCBI lineage: Eukaryota > Metazoa > Chordata > Mammalia > Artiodactyla > Balaenopteridae > Balaenoptera > Balaenoptera acutorostrata. The sequence goes on along the minus strand of NC_080069.1, from coordinate 49,861,824 downwards.
TCTATTTATCTATTAAATGTGAATAACTGGGTCAACCCCATAACATGCTAGTAAGAGGTACCAGTTACATATACAAAATCCCCAGTAAGGTGCATGGCATGTATTAGGTATTCAAAATTTGTCCCAATTACTATTGTTTCAAAAGTTTTTATCTTAGACACCCCTTGTGCTTTTGATATGCTTTAAACAGCACACGGGGGTTTCTGATTCAGCAACAGGCACTATATACAAGGGCAGCTGAGGACATCAGAAGCTCCCTCATATCTGGGAGGTTGACTCTAGGTAACAGCCCCTACCCCCTCTCACTAAAGTACACTTCTCTTCCACAGTGGAATCTAAGACTGAATGCCAGCACCTGGTACCTGCTCCAATGTGACTGATAGCTATAAGTCTTCTAGTAAATCAAAAGTTACTCCTCCCCCACAGAAAGTTTGGGAGCCCTTGATCCACTCTATGCCAAACAGGTTGTTTCATACATAAAGATGTTGGGAATCCTGTAGCTCTGGCATATCAATAAATTACTAACCTCTTGTAGTGTATGGAACGATCCTATAATTGTGTATACACAGCCTATTGTAAACATTCTATGAAAGATAATGAGATTCCTTTAAATAGTCCTTTTTATGGTGTAAAATGCTTACTCATTGCTTCTAATGCCACCTTAGATTATAATGTTGTAGTTATTAAAGTTAGTGAGTTCATAAACCACAGGGCTTTACCACCATTCTGGCTAGACTCCCAGCTCTGGGAACAATCCCCAACTCTTTGGTAAAATCAGAAGACATCTGCGGCTCCTAATTATATGAAATGATATTTGTATCTTCTAAGTCTGACTTGGAACACGTTTGAGTCATCCAAGACTGAAAACTGGCCAGTCATTGATTTGTTGAAGCACAAGTCATATCATTTTCAAGTTTCAAAGCCTCAAAGGGGGGGAAAGCACAGCCATATCCAGACTTTGGACGACTCTAGGGCTATAAGCACCTGGTAGTTGACCAAGAGAAGGACTTGAAGATACTGAGAAGAGTTACTATTGGGAGAAGTGAGAATGGCTGGGTAGAAGTAGAGAGAACAAATAAAAGTTTGCAGTGTTGAGATAAAAATATGACTGATTCTAAAAAGAGAATCCAATAGAAAGGTGAAATGAAATGAAATAACATATACGACATAGTTAGCACAATGCTTGACAAAGAGTAACTACTCAATAAACAACAGTAATGATGATGATGAGGATGAAGATAAAGATGATGATGATGATACTTTGCCTAACAGACTCTGAGACTCCAAGGACTTCCAAGTATAAAAACTACTTGTTATTTATTTCTGTGTGTCCAATATCTAGCTCAGTGGCTAGGAGATAGAAGATATTCGATTATCATTTGTTGAGCTGAATTGACTAGAAATGAACAGAGAATTGCCACTGATAAGGAATTAAGAAAAGGGAAAGTCCAGAAGAAAAAAAGGAAGGAACTCATGGTTGAAATCAAGGTGTGTAAAAAGAAAATGGAAGAGGTAAACATCAGGCCACGGTTGAGCAATGTTCTAGAAAAACACTGCCCACCAAGTAACTAAGCAGTCCCTCCACTGAGCTCCACAGACCACAGTCACCTGAAATCAACATGAAATAAATCACTGTTTAAAAACATGGACCTCTTTGCTTTTCAAAGTTTAAAACTAAATTTTCTCAAGTAAGATGAGTCTTAGTAGCGAAATAGAAATTTTTAAAAGGGAAGGGGAGTGGGCATTCAAGGGTGTACAAAAGAGTCTGTTTCGCTAAGGCTGGAAATGAATGATATATAACTGACAAGCAAGGGAAGAAAGGGTACCCAGCCTTAATCAATTCTGAATAACACTCCCCATTATTAACAACAATGACAATCACTAATATGTCTCTAGGGTTGATAGTGTCCCAGGACATGTGCATATCTCAGTAACCCAATGAGGTAGATGTTACTTTACCCTCTTTTTAATGAGGAAACTGAAGCTTAGACAGGTTAAATAATTTCTCACACAGCTAGGGAGTAGAAGTGTTGTGTTTAGACACAAGTCCGCCTAACTCGAGACTGAATCTTAGTCATTCCCACAAACCAGCCATCTGTAATTATTCTGCAACACAATGTGCTCAGAGATCCTACTATACACGTTAACTTCTCCACTGTTTCAGAGGCATTCCATTGACCATAGGGTTTTAATCTGAGACCTGGGACTCCAGAAAGCAATTGCTTTAGAGTGTCTGTGAATTCCCTAAGATCAGAAGTGAGATGGCATGAGTGTATTGGTAAGTGCATTTTTCTGGAGAGAGGAAGGTTTACTGTGACAGCAATTCTTAAGGGAGCTTGTGGCCTCAAAACACATTAAGAACGACTGCGTTAAACTATGCATTCAACATAGAAGGCTTATTCTCTATCATTCTGTTATGATAACGTCTCTCTGGAAATTAGTAAGGTTAGATAAATACTAAGCAGGTATGGATGACGAATTTGAATAAATTTAAGTCTATCACCACTGTCTTTGTAACCTTGAATTTAAAGTACAGGTGGGACTTCCCTGGTGACGCAGTAGTTAAGAATCCTCCTGCCAACGCAGGGGACACGGGTTCAAGCCCTGGTCCAGGAAGATCCCACATGTCGCGGAGCAACTAAGCCTGTGTACCACAACTACTGAGCCTGCGCTCTAGAGCCCGCGAGCCACAACTACTGAGCCCTCACATTGTAACAACTGAAGGCCATGCGCCTAGAGCCCATGCTCCGCAACAAGAGAAGCCACCACAGTGAGAAGCCCACGCACGCATCGCAACGAAGAGTAGCCCCCGCTGGCCGCAACTAGAGAAAGCCCATGTGCAGCAGCGAAGACCCAACGCAGCCAAAAATACACACATACATACATACATACATACATTTATTTTTTAAAACAAGAACAAAAGCTTTTGCTCTTAAAAAAATTTTTTTTAAAAAGTACCGGTGAGCATGAGAAAGAGAAAGAAAAAATGGTAAAAAAAAAAAAAAAAAAAAAAAAACTTTTTCAAAGAAAAAGAGATGCTATTCAAAAAAACCCAGCTTTGTTAGCTATTCTTAAATTATTGTGAATATTCTGGGGAAGAGAAGAAAACAGTTTCACTTGTTCATTTCAATGCATTTTCTCATGTACGTAAAGAACTGTTTAACCACCAGGCAAATATAAAGATAGGGAGCTCTCTGGTGCTGCACCAATATCTTGACTCCCATCTCTCAGCACGGAGCCAAAAAGGACCCAGCTCAAAATAGCTGGTAAACAGAGCTGCAGACCCATCACAAAGACGTGCCCAGGGCTTCTACTGATGATATGGAGTGTGGGCAGTGGAGAGCTGCGGCCAGTAAGGCAACAATCCTCTTTAACACCTGCTGTCTCCCCAGTGAGATTCAACTACCCTACACAATTGCCCATCTCACTCTCTCCAAAGGTTACCTGGTATAGGTCACTGAAGGCATTTTTTTTCTCCCTGGACTTTTTGTCATGTAGATATAATACTTCCCACTGGTACTTTCTTTTTTTTTTTAATTTTTTTTTTAAAATTTATTTATTTTATTTATTTATTTTTGGCTGTGTTGGGTCTTCTTTGCTGGGCGCGGGCTTTCTCTAGCTGCGGCAAGCGGGGGCTACTCTCCGTTGCCGTGCATGGGCTTCTCATTGCGGTGGCTTCTCTTGTTGTGGAGCAACAGTAGTTGTGGCACACGGGCTTCAGTAGTTGTGGCTCGTGGGCTCTAGAGCACAGGCTCAGTAGTTGTGGCGCACAGGCTTAGTTTCTCCGCGGCATGTGGGATCTTCCCGGACCAGGGCTCGAACCTGTGTCCCCTGCATTGGCAGGCAGATTCTTAACCACTGCGCCACCAAGGAAGTCCCCACTGGTACTTTCTTGCTGGTACTTTTCAGCTTTCAATTTCCCTTTGGCAAAAAGGGTTTCTGCGCGCACACACACACACACACACACACACTAGCAATCACACACAAATAGACACAGACCCAAACATATAGGCACCCATAGCACAACTGTATACCATGTTAGTGACTGGGGAATATGTTCTGTGGCTTAAACTCCTTCCAATCCAGCTTCCCAATGGTACCCTGCCTCTCACTTGCTTTAACACATTTGTCTCTGCAGAAAAATTATTTTCCTTTAAGAGAATCAGGAGTTTTCTCCAGAGGCATGTAGTCAATTGTGTCTTGTCTCTTTTTTTTTTTTTTTCTTTAAGAAAAAAAAAGGCTAGGCATAAGCATTTTAGTTCTTATTTTATTTGGGATCAAGAGTTGTTGGGTTTTTTTTTTCCCCACTGAAAAAACAAGATAAAGTGATTTGGCCTTTCCAATCTTACACCAACCCTGAGGTCCTGAGTTCAACCTTTCTCCAAAAAGAAAAATGTCAGGGCTGAAATGCACCCAATTTCACCTAATTTTCTGTGCCTCACTCTTCAAGAAGATGGATTGAGACGGCACACCTCACAAAACGGGCACAACGTACTTGAGAAAATAAGAAATGTAAGCCTGTGGTTTAGGTAACTGCACCATTCCGGGACAGGTTTTAGGTCCTCTGCACAATTCTCATTTGATAGCTTACCAGGGCCAATTGTGTAATTATACAGAGCACTCTTCCTATTGGCAAGATCCATTGATCCTTAAGTGTACATTTTTCTGGCATCCAATAAGCCAGGACAATGAGTGAGCAGTGTTTTCTGCTCCTGGAACAGGAAAGGGCTAATTAGTTGCATCTGCAGATTAATGACTTTCAACTAGAAAGTGAGAATGCAAAGGGATAAGCCACAACCACAGTGACAGAATGCAAATAAAAGTATTTATAAGGGCAGCAGGAGGGGTGGAGGCCAGGAAGGGCCATCGATTGCTTTTGCCCTCTGCACTGTGACACATTCCAATGAGGGAGGGCATTCTGCCAGCCTGACAGGCTTCCGCAAAGCTAAGGCATGAACAGAATCTGTTGATAGATACGTGCAAGGCCGGGAGGAGAGACAGAGAAAGGAATTCTCTGCAGAAAGAGCAACGGGGATCAAGAAACCTCTCCCTCTTCTCACCCCAGCCAGGCTTTGCCTTCTCTTTGTCAGAGCAGCTTTCAATTTCAACTTGCTCTCCTTCTGCCCTGTCTCTCACCCTCATCTATATAAAGGTTGACTTGATAGCTAGCTAGAAAACTTCCTAGCAAGTATAAAAAATAACATGTTTAAATTCTCTGTTTATTCCCATTTCCTGAAATAACGTTATGCTGCTGAGTTTTTGTCTCATTATTTTTAATCCTATCTCCCACATAAGTGCAATCTTATTCCTTGGACTTATTAGGTTAGTCAAAGCAAAGGTCTTTCCTGCGCTCATAAAATAAAAAGGAAGTGTGGGGCTGGGGTTTGCAACAGGATAGAGACTACTGGTTCCCAGAATTGGGGATTTCACTAACTAAAAGCATTTTAAATAAAACTGGGGAGATGCTGTAGGATTTGAAATTTTCTATAGTCCCAAGTAATTCACTGAAAACAATTCTTATTTACCATAACAACTATTGTATAAAAGAAAGTGTGCTTTAAAACTATAAATAAGAAAAAACAATCTCAGAAAACGAGAAAGACCTTTATTTTAAATACATTTAGCTTGGTGAAAAATATACTACCATCTCATCATACTTCCCATTTCTCCAAATACTGCTAGGATAAGCTTTCTGACCAGAGGGTAGAGCCCACTGGTGTTGAACTCTTGTTAAACTAGAAGCCAGGATACCAGCCTGAGAATGTGCATGTCACTTCTTTGGGCCAGCCTTTCCTGATCCAAACCCCATCTCCAGGCAAGGTTATGACCCTTGTAAATTTTCACTGCAATCCGTACTTTTCTTACATTTGCACCTAAAAAAAAAAACTGTCATAAACATATTTATTATTTTATTTCTTTATTTTTTATTAACTCCCTCTTTGTCTACACTCTGTCTCCAAGACCTACTTTTGCTTACCCATAATAGGCGACAGTAGATTTTTTCCTAAACTAGATGAGATAAAAATCTCATTCTAGTTTCTACTCTGCCATTTACAGTCAGGTCACCTTTGGTAAATCATTTAATCAAGCTGTTTCTTGCCTCCTCAACCTGGTTTTGGGGATCAAATCAGATGATGCATGTGAAAGAGCTATGTCAACTGTAAAACTCTATGTAGCTGCAATTTACCAAAAGGAACAATGGATGAGCAAGAGTCTTCTCATTCTTCAAGTTATATTTCTCATCTAAACAATTCTGTTAATTGTCTTTTGCATAAGTCTTATCAGTTAAATTTTTCCTTCCAAATGAAACATAACACCAGAGTAGACCTAAAATTTCTAGAAGAGAATAAAAAGAACACAAGACTGGACATAAGGCAACCTGGTTTCCAGCTCCTTCCACCAAATAGGCATAGCACCATCTTTGGTTCTCTGTTTCTTTTCTTTTCTTTTTTTTCCTAATTTTTTTTTTTTTTTTTGGCTGCAGTGGCTCTTTGTTGCTGTGCACGCAGGCTTTCTCTAGTTGCGGTGAGCAGGGGCTACTCTTCGTTGCAGTGTGTGGGCTTCTCATTGCGGTGGCTTCTCTTGTTGCAGAGCACAGGCTCTAGGTGTGTGGGCTTCAGTAGTTGTGGCACGTGGGCTCAGTAGTTGTGGCTTGCAAGCTCTAGAGTGCAGGCTCAGTAGTTGTGGCTCACGGGCTTAGCTGCTCCAAGGCAAGTGGGATCTTCCCAGACCAGAGCTCAAACCCATGTCCCCAGCATTAGCAGGAGGGTTCTTAACCACTGCACCACCAGGGAAGCCCCAAGGGTCTCTGTTTCTTGATCAATACCGTGGAGGACATAGATCAGCCCCACAAATCCAGTCCATAGGAATGGTTCCCCATTGGGAAGACTATACAGGAAATAAGCACCACTCAGTGAAGACCTAACTCCTTGCCATGCAATAAACATTCCTGAGCATTTGCAATTGGCTAGGCACATCTATACAATGTCACTCACTTTAAATTATTCCAGAGAAGATAATTCAGCTATTTAAAATGTATTAAAAGAGAATATCATCCCATTCTTCAAACTACATTTGATTGTCTTTCTTAAGATATCTTAAGCCATCTATCAAATCATTTTCCCTTGTTTTGAAACATTCCTCCCAGCATTGGGATTCTTCATAAAGACTTTTATTTTTTTCTAAACTGATGCTATACGTGAAAATAAAAACAGTTGAAGTTCCTCAAATTCAATTCAACAACTGTTGACTGAGTGCTATAAAAGAAAAACTATTGCAATAAGAGAGAGACACTGAGCTCAACTCCTCTGAAAAAGATGGGAGATTTTTAAAGCTGGGGTGAGTTAATGGAAGAATGCTGGAGTACTTAAGCTTGGAGGAGTGGTCAATGCAATTAGGTCATCTGTACTGGCTAAACGTCCTTACCAGTGTGAGGTTCCTAGCCCCACCATACCCCCCAGACACTGGGAGATAGGGACTCTATCTTTCTTGATGAATACATTTCAAAGTGATGGTTCCCACTTCCTTAAGACATTCTCAATATAATGATATTTCCTTTTCTTCCCCAAATACAGTTATAAACCACTGTATCTGTTTGGCAGTGATATAGCATAACTTCAGGGTCTTTTCCATCCTACCCAAATCCCTCTGCACCTATTACTAATCTTCATCCTTTTGAAATGTTTGCCCACCAATATTCCATCAAATTTATGAGTAGCATACTGTTTAAAGTGTCGGCTTCCTTTGGTGTTTTTATTTCTGTCACTTGCAAATCTGGTTCGTCCTGGTCTCAGAATTCCTTGAGTCCTCAGCTCTCACCAAAGCACTCTCCGCTGCACTTTAAATGCCCCCCATCTCCCTGTCATTACATTTAATCACATGGTAAATTTAAAAGATGAGTCCAGATAAAGAAGGCTCGTTAACTTTAATGGGTCACTTTTTATGTTTGGGTGAAAGGCCTTAAACCCTTGTAAATTAGGCTGGGATTTATAAACCATGACAAACGTGATGACAAATACTGATTTCCTAGTAAATTCCTTCAACACACTATATCCCCATGCGTGATGAATTGGTAGTGCTCCTTTCTGTTATTATTTACACAAATGACTTTGACACCGTCTCGATACATGGGCAATATACTTAAACCCATGACAGATCTCACAGATTAGGGTAGAGTCATATATTTCCCTTATTTGACTTCAAATAAAATTTTAAAAAAACAAAAACACAACAACAAAACTGACTATAATACATATATACAAGGGTAAGCTGGGACGAAGTGAGAGAGTGGCATGGACATATATTCACTACCAAATGTAAAGTAGATAGCTAGTGGGAAGCAGCTGCATAGCACAGGGAGATCAGCTCAGTGCTTTGCGACCACCTAGAGGGGTGGGATAGGGAGGGTGGGAGGGAGGGAGACGCAAGAGGGAGGAGATATGGGGATATATGTATACGTATAGCTGATTCACTTTGTTATACAGCAGAAACTAACACAACATTGTAAAGCAATTATACTCCAATAAAGATGTTAAAAAAATGTTTTAAATACATATATACACGCAGGCACAGAGAATTAAAAACATACTTTCAACCCTGTTTAAAAAAATAAAAGCAGACCAATTTGAGACAGATTCAGAGTTTCCCACATAACTGCTCAAATTACTGACACTGTATGGTTCTATTTCCCAAATTATACCCCTGTGGTAAGATTCCTCTTCAAGAAAACTAGAGAGATCAATCAGCTACAGCCATCACACCCTTAATCCCGCTGTTAGACTTTTAGAATTTTCTGCCACCAGTGAGTTATTGCTTGACAAGTGTTTAAATATTACACATTGTGAAGTTTAAATAAAGAAATTATTTACACAGGAATATATAAAAAAAGTATATTACCAATTATATAGTTCCCTGAACACTTAATCATGCAGCCAAGTGGAAAACCCTTCAGGAAATCTGTCCTCTACCATTTCCCCATAATGAAGGGCGCCTCAAGAAATACTCATTTAATCTCTGCAGCCACATTTCAAGCACCTAATCTCACTCTGCAGTGCACTCTGCCACTTCTTGTCATCCAAACAAAATGCAGGTAAATGATGGAGAAGCTGAGCTTATACCCTTTACATATTTACTGGCGAGTCTACTCTTAGTAATACATGCTGTAGTGTTAGACTCAATTTCATCCTCGAGTGGTTGGCAGACAATTTGGACAGGCTTACTGAGAAGTGGAGGATCTTTCCCTGCTTTGCCTTTGAGGGGAAGCCACCCCCTTATCTTAAGTGAATTAGTTTAAGAACTTTCCCCGCTAGTCCACGGTATTAGCAAATCAGTCAGGCCTGCCGAATGGACGGCTCACTTAAGCCAGCTCCGCCAGCTAATGGGAGAGAAGTCCAACGAGGCCGCCTCTGTGGAAGGAGGCTGCTCTCCGCCCCACCGGGCCCTGACGGATGCGTGTCCCGGTCACAGCAGCATTCCCTCATCTCCCAAAGGGAAGTTGGTGTAATTTGCTGGACAGAAAACCAACTCGATTAAGGTGTCATTTTCTTCCACAACACGGGTCTGAGCCTGCGTGAACAGGAGACATGCTTCTTAACCATGCCTGAGGCTGCCTTTAAAAACAGAACCATTTCCCAGGTCAGGCGGGTCAGAGGCAGAGGCCTCTGACTGCAGATGGTGGCGGAAGCCTTCCCCCCCGTGCTACCTGCTGGGTTTTTACTGCAAGTCAGAAGCAGTCTAAAAGTCCCCTTGAAATGTGATTCTCATTCTTACAAAGTGAGGTAAATCTATACATACTTACATGAAAAGGTATCAAACATATAAAATTAAGGAAAAAGAAAATCCCATCTATATTTTTAATCTATATGATATGTGCAGGTGTAATTATGTGCGTGTATTTTTGTATATATTTATATGTACATACGAGTGTGTGTGTGCGTGTATTTGTCTATACAAGGAAAAACTCCGAATGGATCCGCTTTCAACTATTATCAGTGGTTACCTCGAGGCATGGAATTCAGAGAATAAGAAAGAGAACACCAGGAATTGGCTATGAATTTTTGCACATTTAGAATTTTTACAACAAGCATATATTGCCATTATCATATTTGAGTGTAAATAAAGAAGTAATTTTCGCTTGTTTCCTTACTATGTTATCACCCTGGCCAACTTAAGTGTTAGAATTCAGTGTTAAATTGCAGATGGGAAAGGCAGAGCCTAAGCTCCTTCCCTGCTTAAAGCCAACATAATCTGACCAAGGTAGCTACAGAACAGATTGTAGACATTCACAGGAGCTTCCACGTGGGATTTTTGAGACCTCATTCTGAATCTTTCCCTGAATGTTCTGATATCATTACAGACCCAGCTCGGCATGCTTTAAGGCTAATGAATTAAACGCATTTAGAGCTTGATCTTATCCCTCTCTTTTCAAAGCATCTTTTCCTAGACACAGCCCATGCTTTACTTGGTATTAGCCTCTTTATGGCTTTGTGAAAAAACATTTAAATAGTATTTTATTGGGATTTTTTCAGGTATTTATAAGAAAAGCAGATTAAATCCCCCCATCCCAATTCTGCTTCCAACACACAACCCCTCTAGACATCAGAAGGACCTGCCTGTTGCTTTTCTGAAAGCAAGGGAAGGCCCATCATTCCATAATTACTCTCTTGTGCAGATTGGCACAATATCAGAGCTAACACAACAGAGTACATAAAAGACCAGGTTATAAGATCTCTGCTGCTGTAAATTGAAATAATAAACTTTGGCAAACAGGAAGGACAGCAAATTCAATTTGACAGTCTTCTCAAAGCAGACTGAGAACAACAGAGGGAAGCTGACTAAATAGGATTAGAATCTATTTTATTCGATTATTACATCATTGGATGAGGCAACATGTAATGCAATTCCCCCAAATTGTTAATTCAGTGTTCACAAAATAATGGTAGAAATCAAATTTTCATTATGTTCTACATTCAAAATCACTGATTTTCAAGCTGGAAGGGAATTTTCTAACTTCCTTTAGCTTCAAGAACTCTTTCTTTAAGCAAACAGTAGGGTGAATGTCCAATATGTAAAATAGAGAAAGGGAGCTTGCTCTCTCCCATGGGAGAGCAAGGGCTGTAGCTGTGCCTACTTGTACCGCTTCCCAGGCCTTCTCAAGGAGCCTTTGGGGAACTCCCAGGTCTCTACTATGGTGTATCATTTGGAAAATGACCAATCCAGGCCATCCCCTTCATTTAAAAGATGTAGATGTTAACTCTTAAGATTTCTAGCTAAAGATAAAGTGAGGGAAGGGGGAAGAAAGGGAAACCACATTCAGACAAAGACATCTATGGGGAGATCAACAGTATAATAAATACATCGTGTAAAGGGATTAAGTGGTAATTGTTAACATTGACCATTTGCTACTTGCCAGAAATAGGGCTAAGCACTTTATGAGCAAGCATTCACACATTTGATTTTTACAAAATCCCTATGAGGCAGATACTATTATTATTACCATTAAACAGATGAACATGTTTAGGCTCAGAAAAGTTAAATGACCAGCCTAGAGTCACACAGCTAAGAAGTGGCAGAACTAATTCAAACCCAGGCAAGCCGGCTTACGTGGCAATGTGCCACTGTGCTCTTATAACTGTGCTGTCCACCTCCCTTGCCCACCACTTTTTTTTTTCTTTTTTTGCCCCGTCGCTTTACCCATAAAACAGTAGGAAGGCAACATTTTCCTGGTTTTACCATATTCTGTGGACATAACTATGCACATGTCCTACCGGAACTAATATCCTACTCAATACATCTGTGAAGACTGCCAAGGCTACAGTCCCTATTCTAATCAATCTAGCCAACAAAGACTGCTTGTATTAAGAATAGGATCCTCAAATCCAAAGAAATGACCAAATGAGACAGAATTGCACACATTCTAAAAGACAACCTAAAAGCCAAAGTGGGCTTGAAAACCAGAATACACACCTCCTAAGAGGAAAAAAAAAAATAGGTCAGATCAAGCTGGAGCATTTGGGGACAGAACCAGACCTGGATAAATACAGGATGGAAAGAGACAACCAAGGACCAAGTCACAAATAATCACGGCAGGAATCAGAGTAGACAAATTGAGTGTGAGTCAGCAATGAAATACTGTCATCAGCAAAGAGAGGAAATGACCACAGAATGCCCTGGAAGGAGTGTGACCCCCAAGGACTCCAAAATAAGCCTTCCAATGTCCCATTCATCAACTTATACCTTAAACATGTTCTGTGTCTAGTACTGGCCATGACAGTTTTTAAATAACGGAGAGAAAATAAAGGCCAAAAAGCCAAAGTTGACTAGAAAGAGGAAAAAAGTTTTTTGGAGGAAGATTAAAAGATGTAATATTATTTAACCTACATGAGATAATATTAAGGATAAAATAAAAAGGAGTGAGGGGAGTTCACAACTGTATAAAATATCCCTACATGATAATGTTGACCCCTTGCTCTCTATTTACACAAAAGAATTCATTCATTGGTTCACTGAACAAACATTTATCAAGGGCCTGCCATGTCCTGGGGATATGAATGTGGAACCCACGTCTAATCTGTGCCCTGAAAGGAATTCACAATCTAGTGGAGAGCTAGAAATGTAAATAAATAATTATCATTTCAGTGAGACAGACAATCATAGAGGCATACGAAGAAGAATGCAGGGACACAAAGGAAGAGTGATAAAAATGCTACCGCAGTGTGGTTGGGGCAAGGGTGGCAATTGAGCAGGATCTTGAAGGAAGAGTAGGAGACTCTGCAGAAATTCAAGAAAGGGAAAAACATGCCAGGCAGAGGGAAGAGTATGTGCAAAGGCACAAGAATGGGAAACCATGTCGCACATTCAGGGAATAGCAATTGGTGCAGCAAAGCTGGAGATGAGAGTATAAGAGAAGAAAAGCAGAAGATAAGCCAGAGGCATAGGCTGGGGCTAGATAATGGAGATGCATTTAGGTCAGCTAATAAACTGGGTATACACCCTAGCTACAACATCTAGCTACAACAGTTACAACGTCTTGCTACAAAATCAGAACTTCCATATCAGCTGGAATGGGGTCCCTGGTTGCCATCCTCCACTCCACTGGGACTTTCAGAGCTCCTCACAACTAAATGGTAATAACTGGGTCTAGGACCTCCAACCTCCTTTCCAGTTCTAGACCAGTGTCCATTCTGACGTCATAATGGTTATTTACAATGTTCAATATCTCCCCTGCTAACATTTTGGGACTTTTTCCATATCTGAAGGGGCACAGCTAAAGAGTTTCCAACAAAGATGTCACAGGATCAGAATGACATAAAAAATTTTTTAAGAGTCCTTGATTGTCAAAGTAACCAAAAAAGAACGAAGCTTCTCTCCACGGAGATATCTAAGAAGACACACTGTTTTTTGTTTGGAGGATGAACAGTTCAACACTGCTGGTGCTGTATACGGACAACTGGGGTGAGATGCCTGAAGGGTTTCCACTTCATTGTGAGACTATTCCTGTGTGGCTAAGTCTTCCTCTCACCTCTTTAAAGGAGATGAGATGGGCGGGAGAGCTGGCTGGGGGCTGGCCTCTCCGAGTGACAACCTCTATCTCATAAGCAATAGAGGCATAGACATTGTTTTATGTTGAAATTCTTTTCACACTGCTGTGGCAGGTAACCCCTGGCAGCAGGTAACACCCCGCAGTGGCCTCACCTCCCAGGGTGCTCCACACCATTGCCCTTTCCTCACCAGAGACGCAGCCAGGCTGAAGCATGGGGCCAACTTAACATTTCAGGAGTCATGAAGGCAAGTGGGGCAGGAGCTACCAAGGGGGAGGAAAGAACTCCAAGGTCATCCAGCAAAACAGGTAACTGCAGGAGGATCAGAACCCACATTTCAGCTCTGAATCTCGCCACTTAAGCTATATCTTTCCAAATGCACTATACTTCACCTAAATTCAATCATTTCCAAATGATACTATAAAAAAATTAAAACTCAGCTTTTTCTTTAAAAAAAAAAAATTTGCATTTCTTGGTCAATCACATAACCCTAGCCCTGAATTTTCCCCTGCTCATTTTTTTCATCTTTAAATTACCTGCTGATCTACTACTGTGCAAGCATTTTTCTCCTCATTTACTGAGGATACCACTTTTTTCTTCTTTTTTTCTTCCTCCTAATGCTCACCTAATTAACAGTCAAGCAGCTTTGCATACAGAATCTCCAAGCTTTAACATTTTCCTTCTGATTAGAAGTTTAAAGAAAGAGCTGTTGAGTTTCAAAAAAAAATTTTTTTTCCAGTAGTTTTATCTACTCAACCATCACACCATCCATCCTGAAATAGGCCAACGTGAGCAGCAGCTTCTAAAACTCCCAGAGATGGTTGAGACCTCTGCTCCCTGAGATGAACACTGGATGTTTCAGGATTAGTGTCCTTTAAGACCACACTGTGGCCATATGAGCTTCATCACAGGCAACATACCAGAACCATCTTCAGAAAAACCTCTATTCAATTAATTTCTTTTTATTGTGCTATCCTCAAGAGTTATTAAAAAGCCATGTTTTCAAACTTTTATTTATTCACTCAACAATCATTTGTTGAGTACCTGCTAGATGCTAGACACTGAACTAGGTGCTGGAATATCATGGTGAGCAGAAAATGTGATCCTTTACCTAAAGGAGTTTACAGTCTATAACAGCAGCTTTCAACCTTGGTTGCATATTGGAATCATCCAGGGAGTTTTCACAATTCCCAGTGCACAGCCAACCCCAGACCAATCAAATCAAAAGCTCCTGAGGTGGGCTTCCCTGGTGGCGCAGTGGTTGAGAATCTGCCTGCTAATGCAGGAGACACGGGTTCGAGCCCTGGTCTGGGAAGATCCCACATGCCACGGAGCGGCTGGGCCCGTGAGCCACAGCTGCTGAGCCTGCGCGTCTGGAGCCTGTGCCCCGCAACGGGAGGGGCCGCGATAGTGAAAGGCCCGCGCACCGCGATGAAGAGCGGTCCCCGCACCGCGATGAAGAGTGGCCCCCACTTGCCGCAACTAGAGAAAGCCCTCGCACGAACCGAAGACCCAGCACAGCCAAAAATAAATAAATTAATTAATTAAATAAATAAATTAAAAAAAAAAAAAGCTCCTGAGGTGAGGCCCACACATGAATATTTTTTAAAGGTCCCCAAAAGATTCCAAAGGGTAACTAAGGTTGAGAACTAGACATATCAGTCAAATAATCATACAAATAGATGTAAAATTATAATATTAATAAAGGCTATAAAGAATTAGTCACATTTTGAGAA
The DNA here is from genome assembly GCF_949987535.1 of Balaenoptera acutorostrata. NCBI lineage: Eukaryota > Metazoa > Chordata > Mammalia > Artiodactyla > Balaenopteridae > Balaenoptera > Balaenoptera acutorostrata. The sequence continues at coordinate 49,846,550 of NC_080069.1, read as the reverse complement.
GGCTTCAATGCACTCATTTATACAGGCAACCAAGATTTGCTGAGCCTCTGCTGCTTGTTAGAAACTACAAAGGTAACATAACTAGGGCCATAACCTGAAGACCATCCAGCCATCCTTGGTGGCGATGGGTCAGAAGTGAACACAGAGCAATAGGGGAGTTCCGGTCATTCCCACCTGCTCCAGCGAGTGAACCCATGTGATTCACAGCAGGCAGGAACGCTGACCACGGGGCACAAGTAAAACTGAGAAGCCTGCCCCTCCTAAACGCTGGCAGGAGATCTGAGCAATGCCACTTGATTGAAATTCAGTGCTTAGGGGACCAACTGGAGTAGAGGGAAGTGGTAGATAATCTGGGTTGACAAGAGATGTCCAGGAGGATGAAACAGAAAACCTGATCTATTAGGTCTGTTAGCTGATTTATAAAGGAAAATAAATCCTGTAAGGCTCTAAGCAAGACTGTCTCGGATTTGCTAAGGGATATGTGTAGAATCCTTATATAATGGGCTGCTTTAAATAAACAAACAGCATTCTGACTTACAAAAGCTTCTAGACACTGGAGAGGTTATTAAAATAAGAGCGGTGGTGATTCAGCCCCACCATTGCTGCCCAGACAGCCCTGCCAGATTTGAATGCCCTCTTGCTCCTACTTGTTTGAAGGATGGTCCTTCAAGAGGATACAGTTTTTTTTCTTGTTTCATTCTGTGATTTTTTTTCATTGTATCAAATAGGATTGCCCCTTAAAAAGCTCTTATTTGAAAAAAAAAAAAAAAGCTCTTATTTGTTTGTTATAGTCTTCTATTTTTTTTATGTTTAGTGTCTTTACATTACCTGACTTCATAAAGTAACTACAGCAACCATCTAATTGTCGCAAAGCAGATAATGTTCAGTATTAAGGATCAGTGATACATGGGTATATACTTATCTTTAATGAGAAATGATTTTTTTAAAATCCTTCACCATCCAATTTTTAATTACATAATGATGATATCATATTTGTTTTTTTAAAACATGCACTCAAAAACACGCTAGGAAGCAAATGGGCTGAGAATTTTCCATGCTTCCTAAGATCCCAAGGAGAGAGTAGCTAAGACTATACTTGATTCCAAAGGGGAAGAGAGCTTCATTTTTAATAAGTACAGAAGATTTGGATTTAATTTAAACAGAACACAAAATCCACACTGTGAACTTACCAGCTTTGTTCTGATGCCGCAACATTTGTCTGTCCCGTGAAGGATTAAACTCTAAGTCTGGTTTTCTGAGGAATGGCACAAAATGGAACGCAGAAGCTTTGCAGGAACATAGTGCTAGGAAAGACTCTCCACTCACACAAATCCTCTTAACATAAAATGTAATAAATAAATGTGGAAACGGGGTGGGGGGGGTAAAAAATAAGATGAATCTGTAAGGTTACTACCCAAAGGCTCATGCCATCATATTCTATACTAAAGGTAGAAAATTTGACACAGAGCTTCCTAGAAATTAGCCAAGTCCATAAGGTGATACTTGGCAGTTTCCTCAGGCTGTTGAAGCCCTATCTGCTCTACTGAAGAGCTCAAAGGATTCTCCTGCCATGTCACTTAAAATGTCTCTACCATCACAAGTTCAATGCTCAGTCTTGTCATGTTGAAACAACCCAGCCCAATGCTATCCATTATAGCCTGTATTCAGCTAGACCCTGAGCCAAATTATATATTCCAAAATAGGATTACACACATTTTATGTGGTGTGGTTAACATTCACCACAAACACCAAGACAATTTCCCAGTTCTTATGTTATAATATGGTTCTACCTAGTGATTTTAAGATTGTTGTAAAAAGCGTTTGTTCCTCAGGCCACCTTTTGTAAAGCAATATCTGACCAGCATATATGGAATTTTTTTTAAAACACAAGGCCTGGTTAGGATTTCACAAAGGACTGTATCTCCACAGTAGAAATAAACTATAATAAAGCAAATCATTTTAATAGGACAAATTAGAGCTATTAAACTAAACACACAAAAGTCAAACTGCAAAATAGTGTATGTAAAATTATTCTCAATTCTTCTTTCCTTTTTTTCCTGAGGACATGCTTTTCATAACTTAGTCATGTGTGGCCATGTCACCTAAACTCAAATCTAAAGTTTTCCTTCCTTTGTAGATTATCACAACTTTATTCAAAACACAAAATCAAAATTCCTAAGATCAATGTTTTTCAAAGGACAAGGAGCTCACTACTCAACCCAAGCACACACCACCCTTGAAAAACAAATGAACTGAGGTTGGGTTAGTTTAGGATATAGTGCCTGCACAAACAAACATGCCATTAGCTTGTCCTATTCCCCAAGTGTCTTAATATTTGGCTTGCGAGAAAACAAAACTAAAACAAACAAAAAACTTTCAGTGGACTTAAGTAAGCAAACCACTACAAGGCAAATTCTGACTCAGTGATACTTTCACAAATTCAGACTAAAACTAAAACAAAATAATGTGCATTAAGACAAGACAGAGTTGGACTTTTATGGAAGTTTGGAGTCAAATATGCCAAGTTTATTTATCTAAAGATATAGCTGAAAAGTCTTGAAACTACAAGAATCAAAAGAAATCCAGTCAGCATTTCTCAGGCAGGAAAGGTACACATCACAGAAGCGATAACTCTCATCTCTCGGGATCACTGAGAATGCTCTCTTCCTCCAAGTAAAATCCACTTTACTTAACCCTAGGAGGGTCTTGTATGGCAATAGCAACCTGCCCCAAAGTGATTTTTCACTGAGACAGCTACTTTAGAAAGATGCTATAACACTGACCATCAGGAAGGGATGTCACTGAGTATAGATGAGGAAGCATAAAATTTTCCTTCTTAGAGTCAAGCTCTACACATCTGAAGGACTTAAGATAATAATCAACATGTTACATACCTGGGCACTCTGTTCTTTTGAGAAACAATAATTTTAAAAAAGGAAAATAAATGTGCTTAGAATTTTGCACAAGAAATTTAGAGTGAACAAAAGGTCCAAAAAATAATAGTTTCTGCATGCCATGCATATTGCCCAGTGTGCTAGATATCTTCTGCTTGTCTCCCCTTATTATTCACCCTCTGCCAACCTGTTTAGTGACCGGGGAGGCTAATCCACACGGACTGCATCAGTGAGCTCCCTTCATCTCTGGTTCCCAGCTGAGGTAGGTCAATGGAAGTTAAGGTCAGGCGAGCAGGGGCAGAAGGAGAGTAGAGGTAGGAAGCTGTGGGGGGAGGATATGAAATACGAAAGTGAGTAGGGACCAAATTAGAAAGATGGAAAGAGCTGAGAAAGATGGAGACACCAAAGCAGAAAGAGGAATTCAATATGATGCAGGGAGCCTAAAGGGAGGCAATAAAGTAAAGGATGAGAAACCCAGGAGGTGGGCTTAGCTCTCCCAAGGAGGCAAGACCCAGGCAGACAGAAGAGCTGCTTAGCCATGTTGCACAAGGGGTGGGGCTCTGCATGTGGATTTGTGTGCCTGAATGCCAGCTGACAGTGATACTCTCAAAGGGAGCTGGTTGAAGTCTCTTCGTTTTCAAAACAAGGTTTTTATCAGCCTCAGAGAGCTGCTTTAGATACGGCCTAACAATCCTTGCTACAGGCCACAGTTGAAGAGAAGTGGTTCTCTTTCCCTCTTTCCAGGTGCAAAGAGGGAGCCTGAAAAAATGGTTCATGAGTCCACTGCAATGCCACACTTCAAGTGTTTCATTTTGATACAATCTATTTCGAGAAGAGATGAAGCAATCAGGAGGTTATTATGTCCAGAAATATATAAATATTTTAATCTGACTGGAGATATAAATCTGTACTGTACTCCCTGATTTCTTCCAGTCACCCCAAACCACTCTTATTATTCAAAAGCATTCACCGAATTCTACTTCATGAAGGAAAACATCTAGTGCCGAAGACTGTTACATATTCCCAACATGCTCCCCCAAACTTGAATGATAAGCAATTGTGTTCCCCTGGATGTGCCTATGAAGTTGAGCAAAGAAGAACATAAAATAACAGGAAGAACAGGAAGAAAACAAACCAAAAGCTAAAATTATCAGTGGAACTGATTAGCATATGTATAAGAGACACTTGTACAGATGCGGGATGCTTTCTTTAGAATGTAAGTTCTCAGAGCAGTGATTCTTAATCAGTTTTGGAGTTGTGACATCCTATCATCATTTATTTGCCTTTTATGATCACCAACCTCCTTCCAAAAGCATATTTTTAAATGAGAGGGAGTAATTTTATTCTCAAGCATTTGCTTTTATTTTTACTCTCCTTGAGAATCACCCTAGAGGATCATACCAGTCGATACAGTGATCAGTGGGTAAGAATCCAGAGGCTTTTGCTCTTTGCCTTTTTTCTTTCCTCTTGTGGCTATTGTAAAATAGCCACAGCTATAGCAATGAGTGTGGACAGAAGGAAGAAAACTGTAGTGAGAGCTGTTTTTACAAGAAATCTTCAAAGTCTAGATAGGATTCGAAATCTGGATAGGACATTTTGAAACAGACCCAGAAGAGGAGGGGATGAACACTGGTGTACTTTTCCCATGAACACTTGTATACCATTCTATTTCGGCAAATTTTGTGAATCCTGAAAATCAGTCTCCACAGAGGTTACTTCAGTGATTCACCTCATTGCAAACTCCATCATGCTAAGCCGTTTTCATGGACCTTATTGATTATTTGAGTGAATGTGAAAGAAAAGCAGCCCTATACAGAGCCTGTGGTTTTGAAATTTATTTAAGTTACGGTTTAATTCTTCCTGTAAGATTCTGTTAGAAGCTCGCTGTATGGACTGAAATGCAGAACATGATGCCAAGTAATTCAGCTCCTCTGGGGAAGGCAGGTCTTCCTAAACAGGTTTCTTAGAATCAGAGTTGGAAGAGACCTTTTCTATTGCATAGGAATGTGCGTCCAGAAATATAACTTGAGACTACATACTACCCTATGTTTCTTCCAATGAATTTTAAATGCTCATTAATCTTCATGACCCTTTTGCCAGGTGTGTAGCTACCAGATGTCAATTGCAGTTACCAAACAAAAATGCTGAAAGAAGAAATGTCAAATCCTAGACCACAAAACGAGCCAAAATACCCGTTGCCTGATGGTTTCTACCCATGCTCTCCAGTGATTCTTTCTCTCACTAGTAGACCGATAGGTCTCCAAAGGGCCTGGAAAACTTTATCAGGGAAGTGAAGTCTCCAGGGGATGGTGTCAGTGCACAACACTGATGAAACCCTACTGTGATGTCTATCTTAGAGCTAGAGAAGGAACATAAGATGGTTGTCCATATCACAACCCAAAGACTGAGAAACACTTGCCTACGCGTTACCAGACCAAGGGATCTGTTTGGCCCATTTGGGGGAAAAAAGGCCTTTTGAATTGTCTGGTCATTTGCACAACCAGGTCTGGTTGTTGATTTTGTAGTTCCAAACAGACAAAGATCAGTTTTACTTTTTATCTACAAAATGATAAATGCAACCAACACTTCTGCTCCTCTCCTGGGGAAGAACAGTCTTGAAATTCTTTAAAAATACACTTTGCATTTTAGTCAGAGCAAAATGCAAAGACAGATGAAGCATTATAATATCATTGCAGAGCAAATGCTTAAATTCCATTTAGAGGAAATGTCATCACTGCATATCATGTTTCCTGTTGAAGGCTACATCAGTGTCATCAGAATGATGCCACCAAGACAAAGAGCAAAGAGAAGGCTGGGCCAAAAGATAGGGATAGAAGCTCAAGGCAGATATAATGAAAAAGGGAATAATCTTACAGCTAAACAGCTTACTTTTCAAAGGCAGCACAAGGGCAAAATGCTTTGTGCAAAGAGAAAATTAGTTTCCAAAGTGTATGCATTCTACAAAGAGGCAAGTTAATTATTCAAAGCAGAGGCCCATGAATTCCCACAATTTAGTCATTCTATTCTGACACATTCAGGTCCAGTGAGCTGCTTCTTATCACTAAGACTTTGATAATTGGCTTAGACATATCAAATAAACTTTCTGGAGAATTCAGTCGTAAGCAGGTATGACATCCTAATAGGGGTTTTATTAGGCCTTTCTCTGCGCAGTAATGTATTAGCAATCGCTGTGACATTTTCTGCTCTGGGGGGTTTTGGCCTTGCTCGTTTTTTACACTTGCTAGAAAATAAATTTATTCACGGTAGAGATCTAATCCAATACACTACTTTGTTTACCCTGGTTTCTAAAGGAACAGGCCTCTCAGAATTAATGAAAAGTGACATAAACATCATAGAAGAAAATGCACTGTCTTCAGCCAGGCATAACTGAATAGCAAGAATCCCTTCTGATTCCACAAACTTGGGAATTCAGTCAGTACAGCTTTGGTGTCCCTTTCCCTGATCCCACTTTTGCCTCTCAGTCCATCTAGGGGGAAAAAAATCATAACCAATAGCATGCGTGGATTAAATTTCTCCTCTTTAGCAACAATTGTAGTTCAAAAAAATTTCCCTGAGAAAATATCTATTGGATATTATCTAATACATTGCAATTTGTTCTTTTGCTTTGATATTCCTGTTAACAAAAAAATTTTTCTAACGTCTTATTGCTGTATATTTACATACTGAGAGTGGAGTTATTATTTGGGTGGAGCTCAATGTGGAATAAAAAGGGAGCCTACCTACCAGCAAGGATGAACAGGGCAGAACAGATGATAAAATCCAGTATCTTCTTACCTTCTTTCATTCTCTTCACTTGTGAGAACATTACTAATGGGAAGGGACATGAAGCACCATCAAAGTATTAGTAGTTTGGTCAGAGTGAAGAACATGTTGAGATAATATTAAGGTACTTTTATCACATAAAAAGGAGCATCCACAGAGGCCATCTTTGTAAAATCTCTATAATTTAATGCTAAATATTTTACCACCAGCTCCCCACTTTCCACTTTAATGAAGACAAAGGTAATATGGAATAATACACAGGAAATCTAAGTAACCATTGGTTTTCTTTCTCCTTCCTTATCTAAACTCTTTTTGGCCTGATATATGTTCTAATTCAGAAACACTGGCAAGGTCTAATATACCCTCAAAATATCTCCACTACCTGCTGGCTGATGCCTGAAATTTCCTACTTAAACCCTTAAGATACTTTGTTCAGTGTTAAAATTGAAGTATTTCTGTGAAAGATATTACATTAAAGTTTGATCAATTATTTATGTCTTCATAAAGACTATCCAGCCCCCCTTCCTATCTCCAAATTCCTGACTTGGTAGGAGTGGAGTAAGACCCAAGAAGTTGTATTTTAAACCAACTTTCTAGATGATTCTGTTGTGCACTAAAGTTTGAGAACCACTGCCTTGGTGAATGAGTTGTAAAGCTCTTGTGAGAATAGGCATTGAGGAAAGGAAGGGAACTGAATTTAACTGATGACTCTTATGCATCAGGAACCATGCTAGGCAATAAATACATGCTATTTCATTTCATCTTCACCTCCTCTATGAAAAGACTTCTATTATTCCCATTTTACAGATGAGAAAACTTAATCTCAGAAAAATTTAATACCCAGCCAATGATTACATGGCTAGGAAGACTAGTATTAGAATCCATACCTCTAGTAATAGAAGCAGTGGTTATATAATATTCATAGGCTTTCAGAGATGAAGGAAATGGTGATGATGCCATCTTACTGAACATATATTCTGAGTTTGGCAGCTTATTAGGCATTTTCCATATATGGCCTTACTAAATTCTTACAACTACCCTTTGAGATAATTAATATTAATTTCATTTCATATATGGAGAAACTAAATCTTAGAGAAGTTATATAACTTGTCCAAGTACACATACCTGTACTATGTAAGTAAAGAAGCTAAAATTCAAATCCAGATGCTGTGCTCATTCCCATAGACACTGCTGTGAGAGTCCTTAGTATCTGAAGGGTGAAAATAGTATCTGTGGTAGGCAGAATCATTGCCCTCCAAAGACACCTACGTACCTAGTCTTCAGAACCTGTGAATATGTTAGGTTTCATGGCAAGGAGAATTAAGATTGCAGGTAGAATTAAGGTTGCTAATTAGCTGACCTTGTGACAGAGGATTATTCTGGATCATCCAAGTGGGCCCAATGTATCACAAAGTTCCTTAATAGGAGAGGGAAACAGAAGAAAGAGAGCCAGAGGAATGGCAGCATGAGAAGAACTCTACCCGAGCATGTTGGCTTTGAAGATGACCAGGAGCCAAGGAGTACAGCCTCTAGAAGCTGGAAAAGACAGGGAAATCCATTCTCCCTTAGAGCCTCCAGAAGGAATGCAGCCCTGCCATCACCTTGATTTTTAGCCCAGTGAGACTTATCTCAGATTTCTGACTTCCAGAACTATAAAATAATAAATGTGCATTATTTTAAGCTACTAAGTTTGTGATAATTTGTTATATATTTGTTATATCAATAGGAAACCAATACAGAATCTCTCCAAGTTAGAAAGAGAGTGGAGACTTGCTCCACAACTCTGTTAGAGTTAGCCCTGCCAAATTTCACTGAGTGGCTGATACACATATCATAGTCGACCATGATTTGTGGCAGACACCCTCAGTTACCCACTGAACGGCCATTCCTTTCCTTCTCTCTTACTTTACAGGACTTCAGTTCAGGTTGGATCTCAGGCAGCCAGGTACTTCAGGAGAGATGGCCACTCCCAAGGCTCAGTGGATGCCTGGATTAATCTTAGTCAGTTGTGTTAGTTCTATTCCTCTTAGAGTCAGTGGTTTAGAAGAAGAACTACAACATAATCCTGGACATGAGGGAGGAGGGAAAGTCTGAAGAGGGGCTTCTGGAAAAGTTTTCCTATTCTTCAAAAGGCCCACGAGAAAAGACTCCTTTCTCTTTCTGGCCTTCGGTTGCTGTTCTGTGTTTGAAGCTGCTGTAGAAAGCTGACACAGATTAGGAGACAAGCCTGGCAACTAAAGTCAACACATTGTGGATTCAGCTCATGATGGCAGAGTAGAAGGACGTGCACTCACCTCTTCTTACGAGAACACCAGAATCACAACTAACTGCTGAACAACCGTCAACACCAAAAAAGATACCCTACTTCCAAAGACAAAGGAGAAACCACAACGAGATGGTAGGAGGGGCGCAATCGTGATAAAATCAAATACCATACCTGCTGGGTGGGCAACCCACAAACTGGAAAACAATTATATCACAGAAGCTCTCCACTGGAGTGAAAGTTCTGAGCCCCACATCAGGCTTCCCAGCCTGGGGGTCTGGCAACAGAAGGAGGAGTCCCCAGAGAATCCAGCTTTGAAAGCCAGCAGGATTTGATTGCAGGACTTCCACAGGACTGGAGGAAACAGAAATTCCACTCTTCGAGGGCACACAAAAAGTACTGTGTGCACCATGAACCAGGGAAAAAAGCAGTGACCCCATAAAAGACTGGGCCAGACCTACCTGCTAGTATTGGAGGGTCTCCTACAGAGGTGGGGGACAGCTGTGGCTCATGGTGGGGACAAAGACACTGGAAGCAGCAGTTCTGGGAAGTACTCATTAGTGCGAGCCCTCCTGGAGGTCACCATTAGCCCCACCAAACAGCCTGTAGGCTCCAGTGCTGGGTCACCTCAGGCCAAACAACCAACAGGGAGGGGACATGGCCCCATGCATCAGCAGACAAGCAGATTATAGTTTTACTGAGGAGGTCCTGCCCACCAGAGGGACAAGACCCACCACCAGTCCCTCCCATCAGGAAGCTTGCACGAGTTTCTTGGATAGCCTCATCCACCAGAGGGCAGACAGCAGAAGCAAGAAGAACTACAATCCAGCAGCCTGCAAAACAAAATCACAATCACAGAAAGTTACACAAAACGAAACGGCAGAGGATTATGTCCCAGGTGAAGGAACAAGATAACACCCCAGAAAAACAACTAACTGAAGTGGAGAGGCAATCTTCCAGAAAGAATTCAGAATAATAATCATGAAGATGATTCAGGATCTCGGAAAAAGAATGGAGGCAAGGATCAAGAAGATGCAAGAAATGTTTAACAAAGACCTAGAAAAACTAAAGAACAAACAAACAGAGATGAATAATATTATAACTGAAATGAAAAATACACTAGAGGGATCAACAGAAGAATAACTGAGGCAGAAGAACAGAAAAGTGACCTGGAAGACAGAATGTTGGAAATCACAGCTGTGGAACAGAATAAAGAAAAAAGAATGAAAAGAAATGAAGACAGCCTAAAAGCCCTCTGGGACAACATTAAATGCACCAACATTTGCATTATAGGGGTCCCAGAAGAAGAGAGAGAGAAAAGACCTGAGAAAATATTTGAAGAGATATTAGCTGAAAACTTCCCTAACATGGGAAAGGAAACAGTCACCCAAGTCCAGGAAGTGCAGAGTCCCAGGCAGGATAAACCCGAGGAGGCACATGCTAAGACACACAGTAATCAAATTGACAAAAATTAAAGACAAAGAAAAATTATTGAAAGCAATAAGGGAAAAATGACAAATAATATACAAGGGAACTCCCATAAGGTTAACAGCTGATTTCTCAGAAACTCTACAAGCCAGAAGGGAGTGGTATGATATATTTAAAGTGATGAAAGGGAAGAACCTACAACCGAAAATACTCTACCCAGCAAGGCTCTCATTCAGATTTGATGGAAAAATCAAAAGCTTTACAGAGAAGCAAAAGCCAAGTGAATTCAGTACCACCAGACCAGCTTTGCAACAAATGCTAAAGGAACTCCTCTGGGTGGGAAAGGAACCAGCAACTTAAAACAACCTTGTACATATATAGACTGCTGTATCAAAACCTGATGGAAACAGCAAACCCAAAAACACACAAAAAAGAAAAAGCAACCCAAACACAACACTAAAGAGGGTCATTAAACCACAAGAGAAGAGAACAAGAGAGGAAGAGAAGAAAAAAGACCTACAAAAACAAACCCAAATCAATTAAGAAAATGGCAATAGGAACATACATATCCATAATTACCTTAAATGTAAATGGATTAAATGCTCCAACCAGACATAGACTGGCTGAATGGATACAAAAACAAGATCCATATATATGCTGTCTACAAGAGACCCACTTCAGACCTAGGGACACATACAGACTGAAAGTGAGGGGATGGAAAAAGATATTCCATGCAAATGGAAATCAAAAAAAAAAGCTGGAATAGCAATACTCATATCAGACAAAATAGACTTTAAAATAAAGCCTGCTATAAGAAACAAAGAAGGACACTACATAATGATCAAAGGATGAATCCAAGAAGAAGATATAACAATTGTAAATATATATGCACCCAACATAGGAGCACCTCAATACATAAGGCAAATACTAACAGTCATAAAGATAAAAATCAACAGTAACACAATAATAGTGGGGGACTTTAACACCCCATTTTCACCAATGGACAGATCATCCAGACAGAAAATCAAAAAGGAAACACAGGCCTTAAATGACACATTAGACCAGATGGACTTAATTGATATTTATAGAGCATTCCATCCAAAAGCAACAGAAAACACATTCTTCCCAAGTGCACATGAAACATTCTCAGGATTGACCACACGCTGGGCCACAAAGCGAGCCTTGGTAAATTTAAGAAAACCGAACTCATATCAAGCATCTTTTCCGACCACAACGCTATGAGATTAGAATCAACGACCAGAAAAAAAAACTGTAAAAAACACAAACACCCATGGAGGCTAAACAATATGCTACTAAACAACCAGTGGATCACTGAAGAAATCAAAGAGGAAATCAAAAAATACCTAGAGACAAATGAAAATGAAAGCACAATGATCCAAAACCTATGGGATGCAGCAAAAGCAGTTCTAAGTGGGAAGTTTATAGCAATACAATCTTATCTCAAGAAAGAAGAAAAATCTCAAATAAACAATCTAACCGAAAGCAATTAGAGAAAGAACAAAACCTAAAGTTAGTAGATGAAAAGAAATCATAAAGATAGAGAGAAATAAATGAAACAGAGACAAAGAAAAAAAAAAGCAAAGATCAATGAAACTAAAAGCTGGTCTTTGAAAAGATAGATAAAATTGATAAAACTTTAGCCATATTCATCAAGAAAAAAAGGGAGAGAGCTCAAATCAATAAAATTAGAAATGAAACAGAAGAAGTTACAACTGACACCACAGAAATACAAAGGATCATAGGAGACTACTACAAGCAACTGTATGCCAATAAAATGGACAACCTGGAAGAAATGCACAAATTCTTAGAAAGGTACAATCTCCCAAGACTGAACCAAGAAGAAATAGAGAATATGAACAGACCAATCACAAGCACTGATATTGAAACTGTGATTAAAAAACTCCCAACAAACAAAGGTCCAGGACCTGACGGCTTCACAGGAGGATTCTATCAAACATTTGGAGAAGAGTTAACACCTATCCTTCTGAAACTGTTCCCAAAAATTGCAGAGGAAGGAAAACTCCCAAACTCATTCTATGAGGCCATCATCACCTGGATACCAAAATCAGACAAAGATACCACAGAAAAAGAGAATTACAGGACAATATCACATAGACGCAAAAATCCTCAAAAAAATACTAGGAATCTGAATCCAACGATACATTAAAAGGATCATACACCATGATCATATCCCAGGAATGCAAGGATTTTTCAATATCCTCAGATCAATCAGTGTGATACACCACATCAACAAATTGAAGAATAAAAACCATATTATCATCTCAGTAGGTGCAGAAAAAGCTTTTGACAAACTTGAGCACCATTTACGATAAAAGGTCTCCAGAAAGTGGGCATAGAGGGAATATACCTCAACATAATAAAGGCCATATACAACAAACCTACAGCTAACATCATACTCAATGGTGAAAAGCTGAAAGCATTTCCTGTAAGATCAGGAACAAGACAAGGATGTTCACTCTCTCCACTTTTATTCAACATAGTATTAGAAGTCATAGCCATGGCAATCAGAGAAGAAAAAGAAATAAAATGAATCCAACTTGGAAAAGAAGTTAAACTGTCCCTGTTTGCAGATGACATGACACTATACATAGAAGATCCTAAAGACACTACCTGAAAACTACTAGAGCTCAAGAATGAATATGGTAAAGTTGCAGGTTACAAAATTAATACACAGAAGTCTGTTGCATTTCTATACACTAACAACAAAAGATGAGAAAGAGAAATTCAAGAAACAATCCCACTTAACAATCACGTCAAAAAGAATAAAATACCTAGGAATAAACCTACCTAAGGAGACAAAAGACCTGTGCTCTGAAAACTATAAGATGCTGATGAAAGGAATCGCAGATGACACAAACATGGAAAGATATACCCTGTTCTTGGATTGGAAGAATCAATATTGTCAAAATGACTATACTACCCAAGGCAATCTACAGATTCAATGCAATCCCTATCAAATTACCAACAGCATTTTTCGCAGAACTAGAACAAAAAAATCTTAAAAATTTGAATGGACACACAAAAGAGCCTGAATAGCCAAAGCAATCTTGAGAAAGAAAAACGGAGCTGGAGGAATCAGGCTCCCTGACTTCAGACTACACTACAAAACTATAGTCATCAAAACAGTATGGTACTGGCACAAAAATAGAAATGTAGATCAATGGAACAGGATAGAAAGCCCAGAAATAAACCCACACACCTATAGTCAATTAATCTACAGCAAAGGAAGCAAGACTATACAATGGGGGAAAGACAGTCTCTTCAATAAATGGTGCTGGGAAAACTGGACAGCTACATGTAAAAAAAATGAATTTTTTTAACACCATACACAAAAATAAGCTCAAAATGGATTAAAGACCTAAATGTGAGACCAGACACTATAAAACTCTTAGAGGAAAACATAAGCAGAGCACTCTCTGACATAAATTGCATACATTTTTCTATCTGCCTCCCAGAGTAATGCAAATTAACAAAAATAAACAAATGGGACCTAATTAAACTCAAAAGCTTTTGCACAGCAAAGGAAACCATAAACAAAATGAAAAGACAACGCACAGATTGGGAGAAAATATTTCCAAATGATGTAACTAACATGGGATTAGTCTCCAAAATTTACAAATAGCTCATGTGGCTTGGTATCATCAAAACAAACCCAATCCAAAAATGGGCAGAAGACCTAAATAGACATTTCTCCAAAGAAGACACACAGATGGCCAAGGCACACAAAAAGATGTTAACATCGTTAATTATTAGAGAAATGCAAATCAAAACTACAATGAGATATCACCTCACAACAGTCAAAATGGCCATCATCAAAAAATCCACAAATGATAAATCCAGAGAGGGTGTGGAGAGAAGGAAACCCTCCTACTCTGTTGGTGGGAATGTAAATTGGTACAGCCACTAGAGAGAACAGTATGGAGGTTCCTTTAAAAACTAAAAGTAGAGCTACCATATGATCCTGTAATCCCACTCCAGGGCATACACCCAGAGAAAATCATGGTCCGAAAGGATACATGCACCCAGGGGCTTCCCTGGTGGCGCAGTGGTTAAGAATCCGCCTGCCAATGCAGGGGACACGGGTTCAATCCCTAGTCCGGGAAGATCCCACATGCCATGGAGCAACTAAGCTCGTGCGCCACAACTACTGAGCCTGCACTCTAGAGCCCGTGAGCCACAACTACTGAGCCCTCATGCCATAACTACTGAGCCCTCATGTCACAACTACTGAAGCCTGCGCACCTAGAGACTGTGCTCCGCAACAAGAGAAGCCACCGCAATGAGAAGCCCGTGCACTGCAATGAAGAGTAGCCCCCATTAGCCACAATTAGAGAAAGCCCGTGCACAGCAACGAAGAACCAACACAGCCAAAAAAATAAATTTTAAAATAAATAAATAAATAAATTAGCTTATTAAAAAAGAAAAAAGGATATGTGCACCCCAATATTCACTGCAGCACTGTTTACAATAGCCAAGACATGGAAGCAACCTAAACATCCATCGAAAGATGAATGGATAAAGAAGATGTGGTACGTATATACAATGGAATATTACTCAACCATTAAAAAGAATGAAATAATGCCATTTTGAGCAACATGGATGGACCTAGAGATTGTCATACTGAGTGATGTAAGTCAGACAGAGAAAGAGAAATATCATATGATATTGCTTATATGTGGAATCTAAAAAGAAACCATACAAGTGAACTTATTTACAAAACAGAAACAGACTCACAGACTTAGAGAACAATCTTACGGTTACCAGGGGGGAAAGGAAGGGGGAAGGGATAGTTAGGGAGTTTGGGATTGACATGTACACACTGCTATATTTAAAATGGATAAGCAACAAGGACCTACTGTACAGCACAGGGAACTCTGCTCAGTACTATGTAACGACCTAAATGGGGAAAGAATTTGGAAAAGAACAGATACATATATATGTATAACTGAATCACTCTGCTGTACACCTGAAACTATCACAACATTGTTAATCAACTATACTCCAATATAAAATAAAAAGTTTTAAAAAATTAAAAATTAAAAATAAAGTCAACACATTATGAGTGGAGAGTAGAAAAACGGAAGGAATCTGGGCCTTTGATGATGTCTTTGAGCCACTGCATTAGTCAACCCTGGAATCTGCCTAATTTTCAACTTCTTTTTTGTGAGATAATAAGTGGCTTATTGCTCAAGTCAGTTGATTTGGGATTCTCTATTACTTACAACCAGAAGCATCCCAAAAGGTACAATGGGAAGTATATCAGCCATTAGTCTTTGTGCAACATTTATGGTGTGTGGTTTGGTCCCCTTTCCTGTCCCAACCAACTGTGACTCCAAGCTACTCCCCGTGGACAGGAACATTATACTTGACCTCCTCAAAAGACGATGCATCAGTGGTGTTAGGACTATTCAGTTCTTGGGTTAAAGCTTCCTCCCTAAGATTTCACACCCTTGAGGGTGTGGATTCGTTTAGTAATTGTGGAAGCAAAACTTCATTATAGTTGATACCTATTAGAGGTAAGACAGGCAAGGCACCAAGAACAGTCAACTCTTACCCACCTTTACTATGTTCTGAGGTTACATGCACTCAAGTATCAATGGCAAAGAAACAGAAAGTCATATTTCTTTATTCACTGGGCTTGGGCCCTAACCCCCACTATGAAATTCCACAGGAATCCTTTGGCTTGGGTACAGAGACCTTAAAGGAATCTACAAAGTTGAATCCCACCTCCAGTCTTCCCACATGGGAAAAAAGAGTTCAGTGTTCCCAGGTACACCCAGGTGAGAGAAAAGAGGTGAATACTGGGTAGCTTGGGCTTCTGCCAGTGGGAGGTAGCCTTGCCATCTTGCCGCATAGGAGATGAGAACAGGAGAGAGTCACAGCTACGTGGATAATTTTTTAATGTAGAAGGACCCCCTGGCCTAATTAGCGTCATGAAGTCTGAACAGTGGGATTAGCAACTCCTCTTCCAAAGGAAGGGACAAGCAATGCAGAATGAGAACTGGGAGAGGAGTATTTTTAAATGTTCCTTGTCAGAAGGCCTCCGTATCTAGTTTTGACCATCTAAGGCTTTCCTTTTGTAAGGTGCTCAATATTGTACTACTCTTAAAACTTAATGCAAGCTTCATTCATAACTGATTTTTACTTTCCCCTGTGGCTTGGGTCTTCTCTTATGAACTACTGTATTTATAAGCATTTATTTCCCATGGCTCTGCTAAAAAGTGAAAACTCATAATCGCAACCAAGTCCAGACAACATGCAGAATAATAATGCAGCTTAAAATCCTCACTAGAGTGCTACCTCATTATACACAGATGGTGTCTATGTGGTGGTTAGCATACTCATGGGAAGAAACAGCAGAGCTTACTGGTTTCTTGGAGAACTTCACTTTGGGAGATGTGGTGAGAACTTTTTACCCTCCACAAATTCAGGGACCCCGGAGTTCACCAGTGTGCAGTTTGAGCCCTATCATAAACCACAAAAGAGGCCAAGAAGATTTTATGCTCCAACAGATAACCAGGCGCCTCCCTTAGGTCTCATCAGCCATGTTTGGCTCTTTTATCAACGTCCGTGAGAGCTCATTTTCTCATTTCCACTTTTCTTTTCATTACGGTCTTTCCATGGGTGAACAGCTAACATGAATAGTCACCACGTTAGCATGCAAGTTCTTTCTCAATCTTTATCTAACTTACCTTTGTAGAGTTAGATCATATCCCTGAAGACTCTGCTTTAGTCAAGTCATTTTTCTCACCTCTATGCTTTTCTCACCCTATTCTTTGTAATGCCTAGCATATTACTAATGAAAACATCCTTGCAGATGATTCAGTCCAAAAAAAAAAAATACTCATTTTCACCTGAAGAAACTTAGTCCCTGAATTACCGGAACCAGAGAACATAGTATGTCCATTAGCCATCACCATATAATAAACCACCCCAAAACTTAGTGACTTTGTATTTTTTACGATTTTGTGCATTGATGGGACAACTCATTGCTGATTTTTACCTCGGTCCCTCATTCAGCCGCACAGTCAGCTGAACTAGAAGGTCTCAGAGGACCTCATACACATATGGAAGTTGCTACTATTATGGGCAGGGGTGTCTTGGTCTCCTCCAGTGGTTCAACCTCCAGCAGGCTTCCTTATATGGTGGCCTCAGGAGTGTGGTCCATGAAGATGAAAAGTGGAAGCTATAAGGCCTCTTATGGCCTAGACTCTGGAAGTCACACATTATTACTCCCACTGCATTCTACTAGTTAAAGCAAGTAAACAAAGCCAGCCCAGGTTCAAGGGTGTAGAGAAATAGACTCCAACTCTGGGTGTGTGGAGCTGCAAAGCCAAACTGCAAAGTGGAATGTATACCAGGATGGGAGGAATTATGGCCATTAAACAATCTTTCACACAAGATAAGACAGAGACCAGTTATCAGGTTGCACTGATACAGAATCCATAGAATCCTGGCCAAAGCCTCCTTAGAATGCTTCTGCCTAGGGACAGGATGGGATCCAGGGTCCAATGTAGATGCATATATCAAGAAGCAGCCAAGCAGATCATTACAAAGCTGCCTTACCATTGCTGAGTATGGTTCTAGCACACTGTGAAAGGACAAAGTCACATGATACACTACTCTTGATGGAAAGGCAGGGAGATGCCTACACAGAAAGCTCCACCATGTTGGCAGTAAGTAAGAGCAGTCTCCACATTCCTGAGTCTGGTCATCTGCTTTTTACACCATCAAACTCAACTGTCAATATGCTAAGACATGATTAGTATCCTGGAGCCTGGACCAAGCTAATCAAACCCATGCAAATCAGACCATGCTAATCAAAGGAATAGCCCTTGTATAAAGAAGACTGCCCTAATTTGCAAAGATAACGAGTCCATTAGAGGGTTTGGCTGCTTGATTTCCTACTGTAAAGCAACAAGAAGATCCAACATGTATTCAAAAAATAATTCAGTAAGAGTAGGATCCTAGTCAGGGAGCCCCGTGGTAGAATGAAAAGATGCTGGGTTTAAATTGTCCTTGCCAACTAGTAGCTCGGGGACCCCTGGCAACCTCTCTCTTTAGAGGTGTTACTCTCTCTCCCATCCTCAGTTTCTTCATCTGTAAAATGAACATAATTATGTTTACCTGGGAGAGTTGCTATACGAATTAGGAAAGGTCCTAGAACATAATAGTGTACAATAAACAGTAATTATTAAAAATAACTATAAAGTGCTTAATACTGCTGTGAGACAGTGTTAAATACACACTTTATTTCAGATAACACCAAGACCTAATTGCTGGGTCAGACAGTGAAGACACCCTGTCCCCTGAACTCACAGGACACTGTTAACATGTGTAGTGAAATACAGGTCAACATTTAGAACTTTGCACGAGTGCCACCTCCTCTATCAAACATTCCTGGACATCTCCTATGTTTCCATTCTCATATTACTATACATTTGTTTGTAAAGGACTTGGAAGCAGAGGGAGAAATGCACTAGAAGTACAAATCAGTCTCATAAAGTCCCACAACCTGCATGGAATGTATTCACCGAGGTATGAGAAACAATTCAGCTGATCTCCCAAGGATGAAGATGTCACTAATGAGGTGTTATTGTATAAAGCTATAATGACAGTCTTAATAACAACCACATTGGAGGCAATTTGCCCATCTTAACACTAACACATTGCAATTAAACATTTAGATTAATTTCCCACCATGATTCCAGAGGAGGATCAATGCTCTACTGAATAGAATGGCAACATAAAGCTACAGTGAGGTGGGAAAATGCATAATTTTCTTAAAAATAAAAAAAATCTGTTTAAAAAAATGGTATTTCAAATATAGTTCCTTAATTTTCCCCATTTTTCCAAAATAATTAGATAATGTATTATTCCTTCTTTTATTCTCTTTCAATAGTTCCTCTCGCTCATAATCTTGCTGAAATAACAGATCATGCCAATCATTTTGATCACTTCAGCTGTTATTCTTCCCACTAGCGAGCAGAAAAATTGCTTTTTTTTCTTTTTTTTTTTGCAGTTTAGATTTATCCACTCAAACAGATACCTTCAACAAGGAGAGGGCGTCCACATCTTCACATGCCACTTCCAGGAAAACTTCCCATAATACTCAAAACATTGATCATAACTGAGCCCTGCTCTGAGACATACTGGAAATTCCCCTGGGCAAAGGAGATTAACCAAGATCAGGTGACACTGAGACTGAGGGAAAACTCGCCAGCCAGCAATCCAGATCACAGAATCAAAAATGAAGGAATGTTCACTCTTCAAACCAACGTCCCTAATAGTAGATACAGTTGACGCTTGAACAGTGTGAGGGATAGGGGCACTGACCGTCCACAGTCAAAGACTGGTGTATGATTTATATTTGACCGTCTGTATCCCTGGTTCCTCTGTATCTGTGGTTCCTCTGCATTGTCAGGTTCAACCAAACAACCGCAGATTGTGTAGTACCATTGAAAATCCACGTGTACTTTGTAGTCCCGCCCTCCATAACTGAGGTTCCTCCGTATCTATGGGTCTGCATCACCCCACCTCGGACGGTACAGTAACGTAGTATTTACCATTGAAAAAAAAAAATCCACGTATAAGTGGACCTGCGCAGTTCAAGCCCATGTTGTTCAAGGGTCCCCTGTACTTGCCTTAGTTTGCTCAGGCTGCCGTAACAAAATACCATAGAGTAGGTGACTTAAACAACAAAAATTATATTTTCTCACAGTTCTGGAAGCTGGAGGTCAAAGATCAGGGTACCACAAGGGTCAGGTTCTGGTGAGAGCTCTCTTCCTGGTGTGCAGACAACCATCTTCTTGCTGTGTCCTCACATGGTGGAGAGAGAAAGAGAAAATTCTCTTCCTTTTCTTATAAGGGCACCAGCCCTATCAGATTAGAGCCCCACCTTTATGAACTCAGTTAACCTTAATTACCTCATTAAAGTTCCTATTTCCAAATACAGTCACATTGCAGGTTAGAGTTTCAACATGAATTTGGGGGAGATGCCATTCAGTCCACAGCAATAATCAAAAATATTTAAGTAAGTAACTGACAAGTAATTCAAGGCATGAACAAAGGCATGAAGGCAAGGGATAACAGAACGACAAACAACTCTGTTTAAGTGGCATATAGTTTCTTTAAAGGGGAATGTGAAAGGTATAATTGGAAGTCTAAGCTGGGACCAGGTGGAAAAGGACTTTGAATATCACCTTAAGCACTTTAGCTTTACCCCACAGGTAATGGTTAGATAAAGGTTTCTGAGCAGACAAGAGCCCTGGTTAATGCTGCACTTTAGAAAATATATCATGGCGTAAGTATGGAAAACGGCTTTGCGAGGTGGAGATCAGAGGAAGGGAAATTGACTAAGACATCACTGCAATTACTTAGAGTGTTCAGTCTTTATAGAGTTGTTACTATCTAAGATGAGTATGGCAGATTCTTTCTCTCTTTGGCAGATGAGGAAAAGGAGCCTCTGATGTTCCAAGCCCCTGGGAATTAAGAAGCTAAATCATGATCTCATGGCTGGTAGATTGAAGAGTGAGTACTAACCTTCCATCTTTCTAACTCCAAGTCCAATCTCTTCATTTAAATAAACATTTTCTAAGAGTAAAATGGATAATTTCCATATGGTTTCCTTTCTCCTGGAGGGCAATCCTTGTTCTTCTCCAATAAACCCAGAGGTTTTTCAAAGAATAAATCTACTTGGTTTTCCAAGTAGAAAAGGAAAAGTTGAACTAAATTCTACGTTGGCGGAAACCTATAGGAAGCATACCATAATGGTTAAGAGCGTGGGTACGGGTAGGCAGCTGGGTCCAAATCCTGGCTAAGCCATGTACTAGCGTAACTCCCTAAGTCTTGCTCTTCTTATCCCTAAAATGTGAAAGTATTAGAACATACCACGAGACAGTCATGAAAAGTGACAGCTGCATAGCAAATATTCAATAACTATAAACCATGGTTGTTAAATGTGTTCTTCTCTGTACCTGATAGTCTTAAATACATCAAATAAGAAAACATTTCAATTGTTTAAGCAGCAAATTTGTTGAGCAGAGTTCATGCTGGTCTCTAGAGTCAAATGTGGTCTCACAGCTGGAAGAATAAGTCACCTGTTGCCAGGGAGAGGGAAGGAGGCTTACTTTAAGCAGTGAAAAAGGAAAATTTACTATGCACATTTTTGTTTAATTTCAAGCATACAGTCAGAGAGGCAAAGAAAATTCTGTCTACCCAAAAAAAGATCATATATTATACCTACAAGAAGGTCAGGCTTGTAATTTCAGTCTTTCAATGGTATACGTGCATGCTAATTTATGAAGGTAAATTCTGTCGATTAAAATGAAATGATTTTGCTTGGCAGTCAAGTGCAGGAAGACAAATATCAAATCTCAGTAGCTACACTTCCAGCTGTTTTGCAAACAGAGATAAAAGATAATCCCTGACTAAATAGCATCACTTTCAAGATAAAAATCAACTTTCAAGTGCATTGTATTGAATAGGGGAAGCCAGGTTTACTCTGAAAGTGTCCAATAATTGGGGTTGAATGATATTTATTAGAAGAACTTGTGCACTGTGTTGAAATTGACAAGAGTGCACTGTGTTTTTGGCACAGCATGATGCTAATATCTGTAATTAAGGAAAAACTTAAAGAACATCTGCAGTGAGAATGCTTAGTTTGGCAAATCTCTCTGCAAGTAAATTTACTGGGCTTCATTATTTGTATCAAACGAAAGACACATAAAACAATTTTAAATGTCATGGCAGCATCACCTCACTTCATAAAGCTTCAAGATTTCTAAGCTCTACCATCATTTCTGGAATTATCAGTATCATTACTACCACCTTCTCCATCCTCATTAACATCCTGACTTCTAACACCAGCTCTGCTCCCAAACCACTATCTTCACCTCTTCAACTTTCATTACTACTTCCTACAGCACAAGCATCATCAAGTCTACCACCAGTGTTGCCAGCTCTACCACCATCATCATCATCCCCATATCCATCTCCACATTTCCTTTACCAATATCACCAGCTCTATCCACCAACCATCACCACTGTGTCCACCATCCCCTCATCATTACTGGCTCTAGCACACTTGCCATCACACACAGCACTTTCACGGTCATTACCATACTTCTTCACAGACCTCTAGTTTATCAAATGCTACAGACTCTTGTGTTTTCCCCTTCCTCAAGCCGAACTGTCAAACTGAGTGGCAATATTGCAATTTAGTCATATAGCAGTTAATCCATTTATATACAGAGACGATGAGCCCAAACTCAATTTCTGCTGAACTGCACATAATTTAGGGTAGAGGACAGATGTGCAAACCAGCGGACCATTTTTATTTTTATTTTTTACCTAGCCACTTTACCACTGCCATTTCGATGGCATGGATTTTTTTTTAACATGTCTATCATTTATTGAAAACTCACCCATTCCTCATCCCATCCCTCACCCTCACTTTACAACGTACCCCTGACGGTGGGATTCAGCAAGAGTATGTTACTCAGGTATAGGATAAAACAAAACAGCTTACACATTTGGTAATATTTTTAATAAAAGCAGGAAGTTTACTGATAAAAGCATACTTCAAAAAAAAGGAGCCAGGGCTTCCCTGGTGGCTCAGTGGTTGAGAATCTGCCTGCCAATGCAGGGGACACAGGTTCGAGCCCTGGTCTGGGAAGATCCCACATGCCGCGGAGCAACTGGGCCCGTGAGCCACAATTACTGAGCCTGCGCATCTGGAGCCTGTGCTCCGCAACGAGAGAGGCCGCGACAGTGAGAGGCCCGCGCACCACGATGAAGAGTGGCCCCCGCTTGCCACAATTAGAGAAAGCCCGCGCACAGAAACAAAGACCCAACACAGCCAAAAAAATAAATAAATAAAAATAAACAAACGTGGGGGGTTAAAAATAAATAAATAAATTAATTAATTAATTAAATAAAATGCAACTTCTAACAAAAAAAAAAAAAGGAGCCACATCAAAATCACAATTCAAGAAATTTCTGGGATCAGAGATTACACTGAAATGCCCACTTTGAAAAACCTTCAATCACGTGTAGACAATTGACAATAAACTGTGTTAAACATTATGGTACCAATAATGCATTTTCCTGCCAAATATATTACCTAAATTATTTTTTCTGATGACAAAGAACACAAACTCACATATAAAATGTTCTCATGTCATTTAGAATTTCCCCAACTCCAATTTGCTCATGTGAAAAAAATTTGATCAACTATTTCTCAGGTCAACCCCCATACTCATAATTACAGCCAAAAATACTTTCACTTAAAGAATCAATAATAACGCAAAGTGTTGCATTGTAAAAATGGTATTACCTGATGAGAAGCAGACAGAAGACTTAAGAAAATGGGGGAAAATGTTTGGTTCACGCTAAGGAACAATTATACTGGATGTCCTTCAGCTTTCCCTATCCCCAGTCTATTCTCTACCTTTTTTTTTTTGTTCTGTGTCCCAGGAGGTTGAACTTTGCTGACTGCATCATCTGGGCTTTCTTGCCACCTGGCTTCTCGCTGGCTACAGTCAACCGGAGCCAGTGGAAAGAGAAGCTGAGGTCTCTTTCTGTTGCTTGACAGCTTCAGTCTCTGTTTCTGTGTCCTTCTACTACCATAGCTTTAGTCAGGCAGCCTCTCCTTGTGGCTCTGGTTGTTACTAGACTCCCAGATACTTTTTCCTTCCCTTGTTCTTTTGGTCCTTTGGGTAGCAACAATTTCCCATGCTCGTTAGCATCTAGGTGCCTCAATTCTTCTAAACCTGCCCACACATCTGAAAGGAATCACTCTATTAGGGTTCCTGAATTCGAGCCATCTGGGATGAATTCCTTCTCCTGATAGCAGCCTGACTGAAACAGCAATGAAGAGGAGATGTGATCTTTATGCTGCTCTTTTAAATACCTTGAAAAGAGGTCAACCCCAAAATCTGGTAGATAGATAAAACAGCCCAGCAGTCTGCTTAAAACTAGCATTAAGGGAGAGTCAGGCAAGATGTTTTCTCCCAGATGTATCCATCTCTCCCCTTTTAGCTCCACCGCCTGACCCAGAATAGACAGAAGACAGATAAAGGGAATCTTAACATTATAGTCTAGTTTGCTCGCCTCAAGCTGACAGGGTAGGAGGCAGAGATTCTGGGTGGGGTCTACCTAGGCTCAGAAGAGTGTATAGAGTATCCTTCGTGCCAAAACTCTGGAGAATCTCGGCATGGCACAGAAGAGGAAGGAGGCACCATAATATTAACAGTCTCTTACATTTTTATAGCACTATCCTTTCCAAAATGCTTTTATATCCTTCATATTATTTGACTTAAATATTGCATAATAAGGAAATCAAACCCCAACAATCTGAATGGAGAAGGCAAACCTAAGAAGATAAAGAGAACACCGAAAACAGCTGTTTTGTAAAAAGTCAATGAGTAACATTTGGAGAGTAGGTATACTGGGCAATCTCATCTAATGCAATTGTTCCAATTCTTGTTTAAAAACTGACTGTAAAGCAATTTTCGGAACTTCCCTGGTGGCGCAGTAGTTAAGAATCCGCCTGCCAATGCAGGGCACGCGGGTTCAACCCCTGCTCCGGGAAGAGCCCACATGCCACGGAGCAACTAAGCCCGTGGGCCACAACTACTGAGCCTGCGCTCTAGAGCCTGTGAGCCACAACTATTGAGCCCGTGTGCCACAACTACTGAGCCCATGTGCTGCAACTACTGAAGCCCACACGCCTAGAGCCTGTGCTCAGCAACAAGAGAAGCCACTGCAACGAGAAGCCCACGCACCGCAACAAAGAGTAGCCCCCGCTCACCGCAGCTAGAGAAAACCCACGCGCAGCAACGAAGACCCAACGCAGCCAAAATAAATAAATAAATAAAAATAAATTTTTAAAAAAAGAACCACATACTTTTTTTTAAAAAAAGCAATTTTCTTTTCATCAAAACGTATTTTCCCATTGACTTACATTACCAAACCAAAGATGTGTTCCCCACAGGAAATATTTTAGCCCTAAGTCTAAATAAAAATCACATTTAACAATGCAACAAACCCCTCTAAAGTCAATTATCTAAAGTAAAAGCTACAGTTTTCTGACAAAACGATAATTACACTCAAAATAATTCAGAAAATGCAAATCAAGTCTCCAGAACAACATTACCTTAAGGATAGATCCACGTAGAGGCAAAGTCACTAACAGAGGCTTCAACGTAAGGCAGCCTGTGTCGTTGTGATTTAGAACAAGAAATATATATATATATATATGTATATTTGGTCTTCCTCCCAATCCTGGCACAGAGTTCTTAAAACCCTTGAAATTTCTGTTGGAGGAGGTCACCGAGAGGACATGCCCTCCGCTTGATCTGTGAGCTGGATTCAGGCAGCTGGAGGCGCCTCACCCCCCTCCCCTGTCCTTGGAATGTACATTCTGCTCACCACTCCCGTGGTTGGAACTGTTTTCAAGGATGCAGCCTTGAGAGAGCCCTGTGTTGTTGAGACCATCTGCACAGCATACACGAGTGAACCCTCTTAAGGCCTATATATAAACTTTTAAGATTCCAGCAGGCTGGTGCAGAGATCTACCCATCTTGCAGCCGGCCGCTCAAGACAAGCCTCATTTGTAAATTCCCTTGTTTATTAAAACCACCACCTACCAGTCTGGACTTGTCTGCTTCTTTCTTCTCTCCTTGTGTACCAACAATTTCCTAAGTGATAAGGGCAATAGAGCTGAAAGAAGCATTTTTTTGTCATTCGTAACAAGCCCCTTTCAACCACAACTGAGTTTACTGTAAAAAGGCTACTTTTGGAAAGCACAGTTGCCAGGGGAAACAATCACGTGACTAGGGGGTTGGAACTTTCAGGTCCACCCCTCCACGCTCCCCCCACGCCTCACCGCGATGTGCAGCACAGTTGGAAGGACCCTGGGGAGGTTCCACTCAAAACTTTCCTGCACTGCTGTCTGGCATTTCATTCCTGGTAACATTCCTAAGTTAAATAATACTTCTTGATCACAGAGTTGTCTTCTCTTTTTTTTTTTTTTTTTTTTTAAAGGGTAATGGTCCTACCTTGAAGCACCTGGAATACACTCTGAAGGGCCCAATTAACAAGCGCCCAGATGAATTCGAGTATACAAATATACTTAAGCCTCTACGTGTCATCTCAAGTGGCCATAGGGCAGATAAGAGTCGTCTTTTAAACTGAAAATAGGCTTTAAAAGGTTAACGTTTATACCTTAGAAGCCATGTAATCTTCAGACCATCTACATCAGAATCACCAAGGATGCTTATAAAAAAAATGTACCGTCTTATCCCCACCCTAGACCTTCTGAATCTGTATCCCAGAGATTGGTCTGGAAGTCTGAATCTTAAGAAGTTCCAAGGGGCAGGTTAACACTTGAAAACCACTACTTGGTATGAATAAAGTTATCAAACCCTTTCCCTCAGCCGAGAAAGGGAAAGGGTGCTATCCTATCCTCACTCTCCTATCCTGTGTATATTTTGTGCTCTGGGTTCCCAAGAGTTCTTTATTCTTTGAGATGATAGAGCCGTACAAGAATGCAATCACAGTATTCTCCAGCTGTAGGGCTTTACAGTTTGTAAAGCATGTTTTTATTCACTCTCTTTTTAAATCTTCACAGCAGTCCTGTAAGGATTATTTTTATACCAATTTTCTATATGAAAAAGAAATGGATTTTCAGAGAAATTAAGTATCTTTCTCAAGGTTACACAGAACTGGGATTCAAACCATATCTTCTAATGCTAATTCTCATGTTCTGAGTCTGGCTTGTATCACTTGAAAAGTTAAATAGCCCTTAAAAGGGAAAAAAAACAACAAAAAAAGAGGGTAAATGGGACTTAGGCTGCAATCTCAAATAATCAGAAGATGAGAGCATGGAACGGGATTAAATAATTCTTATGTTGGACATTTACAATTCAAAGTAAATTGCCCTGACTCTCCATAGCACAGTGGGATTGTAATACCACAAAAACACTTGACTCTAATCAAAGGCCAACAGAACACTGGTTGTTCTCAGCCATCTGATTTTACACTAAGCTCTAAGGATCTTTTCTCAGTCTGATGTGGAATTTTATATGTTCTGCTGTGGACAAAGCACAGTGACATGGGCTATATTTTGACTCAGAGAAATATAATCTTTTTAATCTAATTTTTATTAAGCAAAATTGTAAGTGTGCACAGGCCAAGGTAGTAGTATAATGATCCCACATGTATCCATCACCCAGCTTCATCAATTATCAAGATCCTGCCATTTTTGAAAAGAAGTCTAAAAAAAACCTTTTAAATCATATCACAATGTATAAATTCAGAATTCCCCACTGCAAATCTCAAAATATTTCCTAAGTAAAGAAGTGAATATGTATATTAACAAATAAACATACACATTACACATGTATACATACTTTTAAGGGGAATAAATTGTTTCCTTCGTGGGAATGCATACAGAATGCCTGCTTATAGCTCAAAAATGTGTGCGTTTTCACAATCTGTTTGATGGCAGGCACTAATGGTCAGGAAAAATAAAATTTAGTCCTTACAGTCTTTCCTGCCTTTAAGCGAAATGTGTGCCGTTTACTTGGGAGCTATATAACAGATGTGAATGTAAAAGGAGGAGACCAGTTATAAAGCACTAGGGGGAAGCCTCACAGATGTCCCTGTTTTTAATGTGTTACTATGCGGCTCCAATTTATCTCCCTGCAAGTGATCTAGGACTTCATGAAACAGCACCAAATTATAGA